>NC_090450.1:655462714-655571217 GCF_031143425.1 Pleurodeles waltl
TGGGTTCCGCCACGGTCGTAATCCTAATTTATTTTCCGCCGGCCTGTTTGTGGTATTACCGACGCTTTAAAACCGACCGCCAGGGTTGTAATGAGGGCCTATGTGTTTGATGCAGCTTTATCTAGGCCCATAAAACATATAAACGATGAAAGAGTAAAATAAGATACACTTTTCATTATATTCAAATGTGTTTGGAAACACTGGAAAGATATAGATGTATACAAACTTCACAATAACTAAGGGCCTGAGTTATATATTGGTGGACGGGTCACTCCGTCACAAGGGTAACGGATATCCTGTCTGCTGAAATCTAAATCCCATTATTTCCTGTGGGATTTAGATTTTGTGGACGGGATATCCATCACAGTTGTGACAGAGTAACCCACACGGCAATTTCTAAATCAGGCCCTAAAATGTTTTCATCCCTGTAACTGTGGGACAAGAATGTACTTCAGAAAACCCACATAAGGAAAATGAAATTATTTATTTAAATAAAATGGCCTGAATTAAACTAGGGTAGTGAAATAGTTTCTGCTAAAGTACACCACTTCAGAAAACCACTGTTGTTCAACCTGTTTATTTGTGATGCTCTTTATACCAATCATCTTGTTCATGCAATCAAACTCTGCCTGTTTGGACCTTTCAGTTTATTTGGAGGGACTGAAAACATGATAAAATGTGTAAAGGATTTCTAACCGTTTTGAGTTGACATAAGTGCTGGGTTGGACCTTGAACTATGTCTTTACTTGAAAGATTAATTTTCATATCACCAAATCAGACCTTAAATAATAGGAGAGGTTTCATGTGGAGCGCATTCTACTCTGATGTTTGCGAAATGTCATCACAAATGAAAGTCAATTGGATTTTTTATCATTAGTTCTGATCCACATCATGGCTCCTGTGGACCAGTAAAGAAAATAGAACATGTTATTTAGGCACCGAGATGAGTGAAGACTTAAAATCATGTCAACAGGGGAACACTTTTTTCTCGTTTCTACTACATATTGGGCCCTTGTCAAAACTTCTTTCAGGATCCCAGTTAGAAATGTGCCATGAGAATGACCATGGATTAATTTTATCTCGGGTAGAACAAATTATATTTTAGAATTGCATTGATACATTTTTTAAATATTGTAATGAGAAAATCTCATATTATTTTAAAATTGTTAATTTGTAACACTTTGTGGGTGTTTTCAAGTTTAGCAGAGAGGGTATTCCATAGTAACAGCAATAGGGTAACCTCTTAGCCAAACTCAAGGTCTGCCCACCCAAATTAGTGGCAAGCAGACCTCAAGTATGTTGACAATGGAGCCTACTACAGCTCCATCGCTAACATCCTCTTCCAATGGCCAATCTTAGGCTAACACATAACACTAGAGAGAATGTCATTACCTGTTATTTTTGCTAGCTGTCACTGCCAGGTAAAACCTTGCAGTTAAGGACAGTAAAGCAATAATTATTCCCACATCATTGAAGGAATACCATGGTCGAGGTCATTCATTTTTCATTTTTCAAAAGCAAACACCCGCCTTTGAAGTTTGTTGCTGAAAAAAATAAACCTTTCTGAAAGTTTGATAAGCAGCTGTCATGTTTGACATAGCCACCCATCAAACCTTTACAACAGTGACAGGAACTGTCATCACAGTGTTTTCTGCCAATATTTAGAGTTATCATTGGGCTGGGGGACAATGCCACATTTGGCAGATGGAGATACTTTGTGTGGCAAGGGCAATGTACTCTGTCATGCCAAACAAGTTGCCTTTGCACTCAAAAGTCAAAATTAGCCCCTTTGTTGTTCATTCATTTACTAACATTTCTTTCTGCTTTTTAGAGTAACTAATTTTTGTGACTGAGATTTAAAATTATTCAACATGGGACAATGTAAGGACCATGTTATTTTATTTGACCAATTACTTAATCTAATAATTTTCAAAGTCAGAAGTATACAGTGCCTGTCAGTAAATTCTCTACAGTTTTAATGGTGTTCTAAGTTTATAAAGATTACACCAGTCCTGTTCTTATTTGAGGATACCAAACCTAAATAGTCACAGTTGCGGATCTTTTTCATCACACTTTTTGGTCTTCTGGGTGTTACCACCTTGTGTGATTCCAGTGGCAATGTGGTGTTCTTCATTTCTCTGATTAAAGCGGAGAGCTTGGCAGGTTGTCAAAAAGTTCTAATTATACTGCACCTCGTGTTGCAGCAAATATTATTCCTCATCTATTTTGTGTAGCTTGGGGCTTAGAGCTATGAACATTGTTCATTTGGAGTTTGTATGAATTTAGATCGAATGGAGAATGGCTTCCTTAATTAACGTGCATGTATGTTTATCTGTAGACATTGAGGGGGTCATTCCGACCCTGGCGGTCCAAGACCGCCAGGGCCGGGGACCACGGAAGCACCGCCAACAGGCGGCGGTGCTTCCCAGCCCATTCTGACCGCGGCGGTAAAGCCGCGGTCAGAAAAGGGGATCCGGCGGTTTCCCGCCGGATTTCCCCTGCATGGGCTGAATCTCCATGGCGCCGCTGCAAGCAGCGCCGCCATGGAGATTCCGACCCCCTTCCCGCCATCCTGTTTCTGGCGGTTTTTACCGCCAGGAACAGGATGGCGGGAACGGGTGTCGTGGGGCCCCTGGGGGCCCCTGCACTGCCCATGCAACTGGCATGGGCAGTGCAGGGGCCCCCTAACAGGGCCCCATAAAGATTTTCACTGTCTGCTCAGCAGACAGTGAAAATCGCGACGGGTGCAACTGACCCGTCGCACCCCTGCAACTCCGCCGGCCCCATTCGGAGCCGGCTTCCTTGTTGCAGGGCCTTTCCCGCTGGGCCGGCGGGCGCTCTTTTGGCGGTCACCTGCCGGCCCAGCGGGAAAGCCAGAATGGCCGCCGCGGTCTTTTGACCGCCTGAGTGTGAACAACCTCAGTGAATTTGCAATTTTAGGGTCTTTCTCTGTCGTTGCAGGCTGAAATTCACTCTGAAGGGGTTTTGGTATTTAGTTCCAAAGGACAATGTTGGGTTCTTCTTTCCAAACACTTTTCAGCATTCCTTCCTTTTATACCTTTGAGATATAAGCCTTGATAGGGTGGCACTACTTACGTTGTCAATTCCCCCCAATGCCAGTGTTTCTTTTCACCCTCCAAACATGCTCTTAAGCTTATGAAATACATCCCATGTGTGCTGGGTAGACTTTCTCTTACGTTTTCTTTACCTTTTGGTGTGTTGCATCTATTGACCTGCCAGTTTGTCCTTCCACACACCTTACATGACAATTCTCACAAGGAAAGTCCGCATCATGACCACTGGGATGTTTTTAGGTGGACACAGTGTCAAACACTTTTGTTGCTTGTGAAATAACATTCAGTTGATTAACACATTCCAGCTTTGGATTTGCCTTGCAGCAGTCAGTCTAGTGGGCCACAAATTCCTTTCTTTAAGCTCTGGCCAGGCTTTAATTTTTCACTATCACTCATCCATGCTGTGTTGTGATTGACTTTGAGAAGACAGGTAGAAATTCATGTTGGATATTGTCACAAGCAGCAGGATCAGTCTGTTCTCCATCACTTCCTCCTTCATGCTTTTTTTACATATATTTTATTGATTTATCATTAAGATGTAACATAGTACTGACAAACAGGAAATCCAATACAACATATCTCTTCAAGACACAATTACATTGCCAAGAATTCAGTAAGCAAACTAAATTGCTAAAATGGAAACAAGGAAGTAAAGAAGAAAGAGGAAATGAGACAGTTTTCTCAGATGACATACAAACTATGGCACTGTTATGAACACTGATATAACATTAATGAACGGTATGCAGTATGAATCTCAAAGTATAGAATTATTCGTGGGGATGGCATACAGGTGGTACAGGTGGGAACACATTTCAGAAAGTCACAGTGGCCTGTCTCCAGACCCTGGTTGTCACAATTTTGTCAAGTCCAAGGAAACATTTGTGAGCTATCCATGCAGTTTATGTCAGCAAATGGCACATGAATGTAGTCTGATCTAGGCTTGCACTTCAGTAAGGACATTCATCAATGTGAGAAAACAGGGCTCATTGAAGAGACCCCTAAACGTTTGCCCCCATTTTTCACATTTTGCCTGGTTTTCCTGACTCTGATGGTGCCCTGGGTACTGCTAACCAGTCACAGGACCTGTACTCTGTGTAAAATTAGTGAGGTGAAATAGCCACATTTGTTTTCCCTCACTGGAGTGAATGGCCTCCATAGGCTAAAATGGGGAGACTTTATTTTAATTGACAAAGTCCCCTTAAGTGTCTGATACCTAGAGTTTGGTATCAAATTGATTGTTATAATAAATCCCACAAATTACAATTGTTGCATGTAATATAACTAGTTCAGGTACAGAGTTTTACAACTCTACCTGAAAGTTGCCAACTTCAGCTTTGTGGTGCCCTTCTCTGATTGGCCAGTCTCTGGCAGCCTGGCCAGGCTGCCTTGATGAGGTGTGAAGTGGACTAGGCTGAACACAAAGGATGTGCCTGGGGGATGAAATCTACCTCAGGAGATGGAGAAGCAGGAAGTGGGGAGTGTGACCAAACTGGGCTTCAAAGGTGGGAACGACATTTGGAGCAGCCCAGCACCTCCCTCACATCCTGCAACCCCAGACAATTGGGTGCCCTCTTGATTAGATTAGAAGAGGGCAGGAGAGGGGTGTGTTTAAGAGTTTTAGCCACACCAGTTGGTGGGCTCAGCCAGATAAAACCTCCAAAAATAACTTTCAGCCACTTGGATTTTTGAGGAATGTTGCTCCCTGGGATTGATTTTTGCCACACTTCCCAGGAAGTGGGCATCAAAGGGGGAAGAAGCCTGCCTGGGATTGGATCCCCGGGATCCCCCTGCTTTCCACCCAGGAGCAAGGGTAAATATTGCAGCGCTGCACCCATACCTCAGATCCCTACAAGGAAGAACAACAGAAGAAGGACTGCCCTGCTGACCCCCTGACCTGCACCTAGACACTGCACTCTGAAGGACTGCACCAGCTGCACACTTGGGCTTCACCACAAGAAGGACTTTGCCTGGCTTCAACTGGTTCAAGGAGGGACTCCCTGTTTGCTAAAGGTGAGAAATAGCTAACCAGAGTCCTCTGCATCAAATGCTAAAGAAACTGACCAGCTAACCACTGTCCAGTGGCCATTTTGGAGTTTCAGCCAGGTGCATTCTGGGAGTTGGAGCCTGCACTCTCAAGGAGCAACTCAGAGCTTCTGGAACCTTGGGGTGAGTTGTGGACTCCTAAAGGACCTTCAAAGATCTTCTGGAAGAAGATCTAGAAGTTTGGAGAAGATTGGAGAGTCAAACCAGCTTGCCTCAACCGCAAACTGGGCTGACTTGCAGGTTTGTCCTGCTGAAGTAAATCTCCCAAAAAGTGACTAAGTCAGAAAGTAGAAAGTTGACTGGGACCTCCTGCACAGTGTATTCGAAGAGAGCTCAGTGACGTCTGATCAAGATTCAGGTTTGGCCCAGTCGAAGGATTTTCATCTCTAACAATCATCTAAGTCCAAACGTAGAAATCTTCACCAAGGTTTCCTGTGATGCGTACCTGAGGAATGGCTCCAGGAAGGTCGGATCGGAATGGCGACTTCGTCCCACTGAAGAAAATCTTTAAGAAAATGACTAAGTCTGAAGGTAAGTTTTTGTCCGAGGCCTCCCGCTTGTGGTAGCCGAGCAGGGCTCCATTGCAGTCGGCCTTAAACTTTGACATTGCCCTGGTCGGGGTGCGACCAGAATGGGGCTATTTGTTTCTGTGTGCTAAAAAAATCATATCTCCGGATCCCCTTATCCGATTTTATTCATTTTGCCGCCATTTTTAATATACCATCTATTTTTACAAATTGGTGCTAGATTTTTATTGTTTTTGTGTTTTACTTATTTACTATTTTGTGACACTTGTCTCCTAAGTTAAGCCTTGTCGCTCATTGCCAAGGTACCAAGGGTTGAGCTAGGTTTAATTTACTGAGACCTACCTCGACCTAAGTGGGGGTTTAGAGGCCTATTGTTAGGTGTAGGTACTTACCTGCTCTTACCAATAATCCACTTTCCAACAATAATTTTTTGCCTCCACCTTCACCTCATATACATCCAAACAATACCTTCTCTTGTTATGATGCCCTGCAGCCTTATTTTAGTATAGTAGTGAGCTTTGGCTCGAGTCCACATCAAGAGTTATCTCAAACATTCTCCAATATCGGGAGCAGCCATGGCTTTCCAGTGCATTGCTAATTGGTGCTTAAAGAGGATGAATGCTAAGTCAACACATTTCTGCACATGTTTGTCAATATACAGGATTCTGGAGTGAATGGCAGCATGCGTTCTACTAGTGATCCCTGTGACCTTTTTCCATATTTGATGGAGTGGCGGACTCTCCCACCTCATATGATAGAAGTCCAGGTCTGGGGTTTTGCAATTGGGGCAGAGATCGCTCCGGGGTACATATGTTGTATCTTGTTTGGAGCCAGATATGTCTGGTATGCGTAACTGAAATGTGTAAATCGAGACACTTCCATAACCTTTCATAACACCTGCATCCATTGTCTGTCGGTCAGTGGAGAAGACAACACTGTGTCCCACTTTGCCTGTAGTAGCCCATTGGATGCCATAGTTTGTAGAGCTGTGTATACGTTTGTGATAGCATGCCATGTACCCCCTTGTGTAAACAAAGTGTGTGGTATCTGAGAGCAAGGAGGATCTCTCCCCTCCACCCCCCATGCAGCTAGCAATTTGCGCTGGATTGTGTGATGTATTAAAAAGTGCCCAACCGGTATCCCTCATTCATTCCTGAGGTCTCGGAAGGACATGAGGGTTCCCTCCCTATATAGGTCTCGCAAGATTGAAACACCCGCTGTTTCCCAAGTAGTCACATCGAGTCGACTGATTATATCTTCTAAACCCAACATCTGCCATATTGTGACAAGGGGGGAGTAATGCAATTTCCCTCCGTGCCCCGTCACATATCGTGCCCAACACTGTTGTGACACCCTCATCTGCCTGCTCTCTGCTATGTGTCTGGATTGCAGTGATGATAGCCATGTACATATCTGGGTGCCATTGAGCGACATCAGAGTTGTTGGTCTTTCGGGACAAGCACCCGTGCTTAGCCACCACATTGGAAACTGAAGCTTGGCTGCTCTGTAGTACCATTCATGATTGGGTGTGCCCAGTCCCCCCTCTAATTGCGGTTTCTGTAGCACTGATAGGATCACACAACATCTTCCTTTTCCCTTATACAAGCTCAACTAACACACTATATCCTAGATTTAAGAGGGCCTAGTGCCATTTCAACACCACATTAGCGTCATTTTTTTTTTACACTAATGTGGCACTAAAAGACCAAAAACACTGCACCATATTTACAAACTGGCGCAATGCATGCAGCGCGCCACTTTGTAACACCTTGTGGCACATTATGCCTGTGTCCGGCATAATGTATGCAACGGGGGCGTTCCCCCATTAGGGGGGCGTAAAAATGGTGCAAAGTAATCTAACAGATTTCTTTGCTTCATTTTTTCTGGGATTTTTAACGTCTGCTCAGAGCAGGCGTTAAAAGGAGGCTCCCATTGGTTTCAATGGGCCTCTGGGTGCTTTGCAGGATTAGCGTAAAAAATTATGATGCTAGTTCCCTTACTACCGCCATGGTGCACCATATTTTAAATACAGTGCACACATGGTGGCATTGGGGGGCACTAAGGCACACAAGAAAGGTGCACTTTTCATAAATCTGCCCCACTGTATTTTGTTTAAGAAAGCCTTGGGAAGGTATAAAGGGAGGGCAGCAAAATAATATTAAAGTTGAGGCAGTACCAGCATCTTTGCTATCGCCACCCGTCCCACGTGGGACAGCATATGAGAGGTCCAGACAGGAACAGACTTTTGGATCCCCCTCAGGGCCCTACTGAGATTGCCATCTCTAAGGTCTTCAGGAGTATGATAGATTGGCACTCCTGAGTATTTGAGGGTGTGGTGGCACCACTTCAGTCCACTTCCTGGGAGTATCAGTGTCAACGGATATATGCATGATTTGTCCCAATTTACCCGCAATCTAGATATCTCCCCGAAGTTATCGATCAGGTTCATCAAGACTGGAAGTGTGGAGTGTGTGTCTAGCAAAAACACTGACGCATCATCAGGGAATAACGAGACAACATGGTGTTCGCCCTGAAGCATTATACTTTACTGTCATGCTCAAAGATGCAGTTCGCATGCCAGGGGTTCCATGGCCAGGGCGAATAGCAGAAGGGATAATTGGCAGCCTTGCCTGGTGTCCTTTTGAATATTGAAGGTGTCCAAAATAGTAATTCCAGTATGCACTCTTGTGGTCGGGTTCCGTACAGAGTCCTGATCCAGCTCACAAAAGTGGGGCCAAAACGCATTTGGACAAGTGTGGCCATGAGAAAGTATCAAAGGCCTTCTCTATATCCAATGATATTGCACAGAATCCTCTGCCATGTTCAGGTATTATATAAATTAACCAAAGTAGACCCGAATGTTAGTGAAGGTATTATGACCTGGGATGAAACTTGACTGGTCTGTGAGCACAGGACTATCAATAACCGGGAGCAGCCTGTTAGCCAGTACCTTACTCAATACTTTGAAGTCTAGGTTCAATAGGGATAGTGGACAATAGGATTGGACGTCCAGAGGATCCTGGTCAGGTTTGAGTAGCACTACTATGAGTGCCTCTCTGAGGGTTTGTGGCAATTGTCCCACTTGTCAAGCATCATTAAAGGCCTCTTACGACAAGGTGGACAGTGCCAGGTCATAGAGATTTGTCCACACAAAGTCAACCGAGGGATTAGGCACTGCCACATATAGTGACCTGTAATATTCCTGAAATGCAGTATTGATGGTCGCATTATGTTAGCCACCACACTGTCTGGTAATCATAGAGCTCTTATCGGCTGCCAATGTATTTCTTCTTTAATTAACCATGCAAAGTAATTTGCCAGATCAGTCCACCTCAGCCTGTATCGTGACCAGAAGTTGTCTGTAATAATTTTTCCTTAGTTGTGTCTCTGTATTTCTATATTTCCCTCGCAAGGTGTACAGTTAGTCCACATAGGTGGGCTCGCGTACCGCCTCTCTCTCCAGTTCTCTCATCTTCTCCTCCAACTGGAGGAGCTCGGCTGTGTCAGTACCTTAGAGACCACTCAGGATGTTCCTAGACAAAGGTCCTGCACTACAGCCTTATGACCTTCCCATTTTAGCGCCCTGGATGTCGCTGTCTTGTTATTGTGCTCAAAACCAGCAGGGGACAGATTAGAGAGGTCTTTTGTGTAAGGGGGATCAAGTAGGGCCTCCGTCTGGACCCTCCATGTAGGGATCTTCGATCATTCCCTCCCCCATGCCATTGTGAACAACAGTGGGGAGTGGTCTGAGAGTGTGCGCACCAAGTATTCTACACCTCTGATCCACCCACCCAGAGAGTTGCTACAGAGAAAGAGATCCAGTCTGGTATGAAACAATGGACCTGAGACTAATAGGAGTATTCTCATGCTTGTGTAAGTGCCAAATGTCACACAAGCAATGTTGGGTAATCCACTCCTGGAGACTGTGCATCACCTGGATGCACAACGCACCCTGAAACAAAGGGATTGAACTATCCCTATGCACGTCAGATACACAATTGTAGTCCCCTCCTCATACTCCTGGTGTTTGGGGATCTTACAGTAATGCTGGGCTAAGAGTATCAAAGAATGCCAGTTGACCAAAATTTGGGGTGTATATACCAACTATCAATAGTGGAAGTCCATTCAATTGTCCTTCTAGGATCACAAGTCTGCACTCTGTGTCAATCTTATGTGATTTCACCGTATAGGGAACACCAGGGGCACACCACGCTAGTACCCCTCCCACATAGGCAGATGAAGTGGGTCCATACACCTGCCCTGGCCACATATTTCTCATCCCATCAAGTGTTGATTGCGTAAGGTGCATCTCTTGTCAAATCGCCACATGTATATGACGATGCTTGAGATATGCGTGTATCTTACAGCACTTTATGTTCTGTATGTTCAATGTCAGCAGTTTGTTTTGAGAAGTGGAGGTGGTCTGCTGTTTACCTGTGAAGGGATAGTGTATGAGTATAATGATCTCCCTCTCACCACCAGTTTTTGAGAGCATGGCAGCAAAATATTGTGGATTAAAGGCCCTTGGTCACTAGCATATACATCCTGTACCCCTAACGCTAACCTCCACTGCTTCTGCCAAGTGCCCATGCCAGGGACTTTGAGAGGAGAAAGATGATAGGGAAAACCAAAGATAAGAGAAAAACATATGAAAATAACTCCCACCCTTGCCAGGAAGACCTGTAGTCTCTGGCCTAAAACCCCCATGCAAACAGTAACAACATTGGAATAGAACTGATATCTCCCATGCATGAACATCTTCTAATTCGGACACCCTAAGGGCACTGAACTCTTTCAAGAGCTCAGGTCCTACTTGCTCACCTACCATAAGGAACATGATGGGAAGCCTGGATCCAGGGACCCAGTCCCCCGGCTACTGGGCCTCCAGGCCCATGAGGTACCAAACCAAGAGAAGCACAGAAAACAGTCGGGGATGGGAGGAAGGCAGCTGAGGTAACATATTAAGCCATCTGCCAACCTAGGCATCAAATCTGGTCCTTTTGTAATGGCCTCTGATGATGCCTTCGAGTTATTAGCCACTGAGTTGGCATCCGACAGATGTCACTGACTCAACACTCAAGTGTGTTTATGCTGAGTAGTGATGCCTTCTCAAGTGCCTGAGCTCGCTCCCTGGATGCCTGCTCCCAGTTGGGGCACTGTGTCAGATTCTTACATCTCATGCAACAAGGCTTAGGTACCATTTACTCCTCTGTGGGTTTATTAGTGTCTGCTACGCCTGTTAGTGCGTTGGCATGCATCCAAGTCCAAGTATCATCAGGAATAAAGAAAAAATGAGCAACCTCTTCATTTATTACTTTTAATTTGGCCAAAAATAGCAGGGCATATGTCAGTGAGAATTCACTGGGAAAGCGGGCAGCCACTGGGTGCGGTTGATAGTCAGGAGACAGCGGCCTGCCGGGCAAGCAGTGCCCCTGTTCCACTGAGAAGACCTCGGGAACTTTACCCTTTAATACAGTGGACATTAGCCAATTCTCCAAAAGCAGTTCTATGTTGGGGCCCTACACGCTCCAGAAAGCCAAGGAAGCAGGCATTATTGCGGCGGGAATGGCCCTCTGCATCCCCTGCCCGTCGATGGGCTGCCTCAACTTCGAACTGCAGATTATGTACCTGTGTCTGGAGAGCCTTGACGGTAGGTCTCATGCTAGTGAGTGCTGACTCCGATTCGTCGACCCTCTCCAACAGTTTGCAATGGTCTTGTCTGAGCAAGTTGACCTCCAAGGAGACCACGTTGATCTTGGCCTCCAGGGAGGCCTTTGGGTTGGATATGGCCTGTAAGATTGTGTCAAACAGCGCAGAATGATTGTGGAGGGTAGTATCTAGCCTGGACATAGGGTCCTCCAACATATTTGTGTGGGGTGCCCACTTTGTAGCATCTGAAGAGTCTAATCCCAGACATTTGTGGACCTTGGGTTGCACCATCATGTCTGCTAGTCAGTACCTCGTCCAACAACTCACATCTTGGGATGCAATGTGCTGCAGAGCTCCAGGTAGCTCTGTGATCCATCCACCAGACCCCACTTATGGTGACAAATGCAAACAAACACATCATCCTTTTGTGTTGATAAAGTTGACCTAAGTGGGAAGGGTATGCCCAGACGTGGGTCCCTGGCTCACTGTGCCACTGGATTCAAGCTAGCTTGGCTGATGAGTCATACTCTGAAACCAGTCCCAGGATGCTTGTTTCCAGTCCAGGAAGGACCTGGCCTGCCAGTTTTGGCTAGACTGTTCCCGTGGAGAACAGGGTCAAAACTGATTTGCATGTGCTGGGGTCCAAAGGTGGGGTGGCATGGTGAGCAAAAGAATGATGGATGAAACCCAGATCTGTGATTGGGGTGTGTGGTTAAAAGTTTCAGCACTCTGTCCATCATCCTTTTGTGTTGCTCATATCCCTCCGAGCATTGCCATTGCTAAGCTCCGGTCCCCTCTGCCCATCATGGCCTGTGGCTAGGCTGCACCCCCAAAGGCACCAGCACGTGATTTCAATGGCTTCCTTTTTTATTGTTGTGCCCACTGTCTGGCAATCTGGACACCCGGTGGGGGGGAAGGGTGTACCACCAGTCCTTTGATCAAGCCTCGAGCCCCGCCGCTCAGCAGGTCCTTGTTTGTAGTGCACTGGCAAAAGTGTTTCAGGGGTCCCAGGGAGCACCAGTCAATTTTTGGTCCTCAATGGGCTGCTGTGTGTTGCAGTTGGTGGTCCCCCTGGCCCCCTTGTGCTTTGATGCTCCAAAGTACGTGGCATCACCCCTCTTTTTCTAGCTATACGGCAGTCCCCAGCAAGCCTGGGGGCTGATGTCTCAGCATGACTGGCTCAACCTCAGAGCAAAACCAGCTCTCTATGCACTCTGCCGCGAAGCAGGCCCTCATCAGGCGTGCACAGGTAAAAGAGCTCCTGGGCGGCATGAAGCCTGCATGCAGGTCACACCCGTCATTTCACTTCCCCCTGGGGGATTCTGTGTGCTGCAGTTTGCGGTCTCTGCGGCCCTTTGGTGGTTTAATGCCCCAGGGATTACAGCGGCACCCCCATTTTCGATTGCGCAGTGGTCCCCAGCAGGCTGCCAGCCCAAGGTCCCAGTACAGCTGACTCACTTTCAGGGCAAAACCAGCTCCCCATGCAATCCAACAACTCCCAGACAGACAGAGCACACAGGGCAACAGTAAAACCTCCTACTTCAGCAAGAGAATTCCCCAACACAGAATATCTCAATAAGCCTGAAGGAAAGAGGGAAGTGGGCAAGATGGCGACCGGGAAGGATGCGCTTTATTGAGCTCCAGATTGGCCTGCCAGGCATCCTGTATATATCGGCTGGATCAGTCCTGCCTCTTTGTCGTGCCTTTTTCTCTTTGAGGGCAGCACCAACTACTGTATAATTACGCTATGTCCTGTTTATCTCTTCTGTAGGTGGCTTTTTATTTAGTGTTTGCCTGTTTGTCTTACACTGTGTGTGGATGTTCAGTCCCTCCTCCCCACCAGCTCTCTCTGCAAACAAAACCAACAGCAGAGGGGGATTTTCCAGAGCCAGGTCACCCAAGCTCTCTTTCTCTTTTTTAAGTGGCTTCTACAGGGAATGGCTTGCCCCAGGAGTGTGTGGTGAGCAAAGATTTTGTTGCAGTTTGTTTATTTAAAATGGTTATTCTCTATTACTGTGCTGTATCTTTATAAAAACAGTTTCTTTGTGTTTTATTTTTAAAAATGTCTGGGGTCTCCTCCCCCTGCTTTCTCATGCTCCCCTGGTGGTTTCACTCGTACCTCTCCTCGGGCTGTGGGGCCTCCTCCTCCCCCCCTGTAACTCTGGCTGATGATAATGAAACTATTGTGTTTTTTTATTTTGCAAGCAACAGCAGGCACCTCCCAGTAAAGGAAACACCACACATTCTCTTCTTCAGACGGAGCACTCCTTAGCCTGATAGGAACCAGGAAGTGGTTCCTTCAGGAGCCTCCATCTTAAATCAGAGTGCCCATTGCAAAAAATATGTCCAAGCCTCAACGCAAATTCAATTTCTGCTGGGTTCTTTTTTCTCCCTTTATAACTGCGTAAGTCTAAAATATTGACCTGTTTGAGTGGAATCCATTTGTTTCCATAGATTGTTACACAGCAGGTTCTTTTTCGCCATGTTTTTTTTGGGCGATGGCTCTCCTCCCTCTCTCAAACTCGAGCACAAATTTGCTCTTCGTTGGTCTCAATAAAATAAACACAGAGTAATCTAATCGAGCCCATTTCCTTGCTCCTTCCTGCGCAAGCTGCTGCTTAGTCTGATCGTCTGCCCCGGTGCAGAGAAGCATGACTCCATTAGGAGCACTTCTGATAGGCTAGCTCCCCTGGCTGTCAATAGTGCTCAATCTGACATCATGCAGAGCTTTCTGCCTCCAGGGTGAGATAAATGTAGAGTCCCAGACATACACTCTAGTGCTATGAGACTACAGACAAGTTGTGGCTACCTCACATCCTGACATTAGTTGTGAAACTGTCGCCCACACCATCTGCCCTGCCTCTTTAAAAAAAAATTAGGTTGAAAGTCCATGGGTGGTTGGGGTAAGCCAGATGTTTTTGTTCAATGTTTTTAAACTTACATAAGGTTAATTACCTTAATGTTTCCCAAACTGTTTGCCAGGGGTTTTAAAATGTTTAGAAACATTATCAAAATTTTGCTGTTACTTTTTCCTCAAGAAAGATTGGGTAAATTTAGGTAGGGGTGATGGCCTTGCTGCAGTACTGAAGGGCATTAATTTACTACTGAACAAGGACGTGATGTGACACCTGAATGTAGCATACCAGGAGACAATCACAAAAAGACCACAGTGAATAAATAGTGCTATGTTAAAAAGTAAATAAATACACTGACAACATAGTGAGGCATGGCCTCTCTTGCCTGTGTCTTTAAAACTGACGTTTCTTCTTGAATTTGTGTCCTGAATTTTGACCCTTTGTCCTGAATTTTTGTCCTGAATTGTGACCCTTTGTCCAGAATTTTTTACAGTCCTGCCCAGAATTTAAATCAATGCCAGGTGGTCACCCTATCTGCCTCTCTGATAGTGAGTTGCTTTGGGCCTCGCTGGAAGAATGTGGACATAACTGGTGAGGCATATAAAATGATGTACAATGGCAGACAAAATGGCTGGAATGGTAAGAGAAAAATTCAATGCATGTTTGATTTTTCCGGGCTCCTGTTTCCATTTCTCCCCAATCTTATTTCCAGGCCACAAATTGTATTTTCACCTGGTTATTCAACTATGTATGTAGTTTAACGCGCTGCCGAGTCTGGAACAGGGGAACCAGGTTCGAGTCCTGGCATATATCCACATCCTGTGGTTCTGGCAAATCACGCAACCTGCCTGTGCCTAAAAACACATAAAAAGTGAATCTGAGCTGGTGTAATGTAATCTGATACAAGTGTAAAGTGCCTTAAGACCCTTGGGCCAAGAGTGTGCCATATAAAAAATGCAAAGGCATAAAATACCAATAATTGCTCAGGGGCCTCGGTTGGGGTTGGTGTTTTCATACATTGAGTATGTATAAATGATGACGTAAAACACGTTGCTTCAAAGTGACATACATCTTCGCTGGGGATTTTAATTGAGTAAATGAAGGCCAAGCGGCACAGCCTAAAGTCAAGTTTTAAAACAAAAAAATAACTTTTGCACAATTTGCAGCAACACAACATGATTCTAAACGCAGCTTCTTAGATAATTAGCAGGCAGCCTTAGCATGGCAACACATTTCAAGAAAGGGGCCCAGAATAGGCCCTTTTTTATTAGGTAACAGGGAACGAACACTCTGACAGCAAAATGCTCATTTGCCTGAACACCAAAATATCTTGCACCGTACCTGGTTACACCGTACGATTATTACAGTACATCTTTGACAAGATAATTTTGCAGCTGCTTTCATTTATTTGCTTAGCATCTCAGACAAAAAAAACTATTTTAGTTTCATCAAAAGGAGTGATTAAGGTTTCTTTCTGTATTTCCTCAAAAATGTTTGTGTTGCCCCCTAAACTGTGTCTGTTCTGGGTAAATCATTGTAGGTGCCTGGCCATCTGGGAAAGGAACTGTGGGCTTGAATGGCAGCCTAATATGTGAATCGACAGACTGCTATACAGATTAAAGGTTTTGAACTTAGCAAGTGTTTGACTGGTAGCACTTGTAGTAGTGGCTCTTTGCTTCAAGCCCAAGTTGAGTCAGTCTACCTTAATTGGAGTTTTCATAACATTTTAGAGAAGGTTAATAAAAAACAAAATATTACCGGAGTTGATACTGTTGAGGACATCTGCAAGGACAAGAATGATGCAGTTTAGTACTGTTTGCATGGCCATGATTTCCCTCTGGTTGTGGGGATTAACTAATTCACATTTGGCCAAATATTTATTCAATGGTTGAGTATGATGATGACCACAAGATTGTAAATCAAGTTGAAAAGAGAAGAATTGTAGCACAAGTATTAAAGTGAATCAAACTGTAGCAGGCCATACTGACCCTTACCAGAAGACCTACGTTTTAGAGGGAGTGACACTTGATCATTTTCTCTGCATTGAGTGCATTTGATCTTATTGTCAATGAAGTTGCAAAGAAGGTCACCTGGAACTATCATGTCTAGAAAAAATTGCAAAGAAGAAGGGCCAGCTGAGTGGATGAAATCATTACGAGTAATTATTTTGTTAGTGAAATTGTCCATTAACCCAGTATCAGAATTCTGGAGAGGGAGTAACTGATGAGGAGAGGGTGCAGCATGCCTAATTTCATGTGGACTCGCAATAGCTCGTTGTATGATCAACTGAGCCAAACTTTATGGATCTAAAATATAATTAATTGCCTGACAGCTTGTTTTTAGGTTGAGCATAGCAGTGCACAAGCGCTGCTTTTCCAGACGAGTAGTTATCTATTTGGGCTGCTAACCATGCCCGCCTCACGCCCATCACGTTCACTCGTTTGTGGGTTTGCCGTTCAAAAATCCTTTGTTATCATTGGCAAATGCTTTACGTTTGTCCTTCCTTGGGGCAGTTTGGTTGCCACCTGGGCTATCGCCCTGTTGCATGGCTAATTGCACTTTTGCCTATATGTTAGGTTGCGGGTGAACTTCTTTTTCCTTTTCTGTGTTGGCTGTCAGCTTGCTTATTTGAAACTGTTTTACTTTTCATTTTCAATTTACATGGCAAGAAAAGTCCGGTTAGGAGCTTACAACGTCAATAGCTCTAACTCGAGCAACTGCGAGACCTATTGCATTGCAAATGCTTGTTTCTTTTTCTATCTTCCATAAAGAGAAAATATCGCCTATGGACAGCAGTCTCTGAAGAGAGAAAGAGATTGAGCTGATAGATAAAGAAAGTGTTATAGAAAAAGAAAAACGTTATAATAAAAAGGAAAAGGAGTTGTAAAGAAAAGATGAATACCGAAAAACAAGAATAGCCAAAAATATTACAAAAACCCTATCGAATGTAGGGGGAAGATAAGTCGCAGAGTTACAACAAGAGGCAAGAAAGACTGATAGGAAAAATAAAAGAGAAATTAACAGGAATCAGACATAAATAAACTTACCTGTGGTTGTCTTATTCCGAGGATGCCGGTGGGGAGAGAAGCTGAAGAGGCCTAGATATGTAGAGGGGAGAAGTTCTGTTGAATCAAAGAAGCAAAGACTCTACTTGATACAGTGAATACTATAAAACTTAAGAATTCCATCTTTACCATTGGACATTTACGCTCTGTTAAAGTTTTAAATAAATAAACAGAGAGTACTGCATCTAAAGTGAAACATGTAGAGATTAGTTTGATGCCAAGTGACACTCCTAAATGCAGAAGCAGTTACTTGCAATCTCCTTTTCGGTTCATGCTTTCTGGTATTTGTGCATTCTCAAACTTTGAGGTACTTGTAATGGGCTACATTGTGAGAAGCATGCTGGCATCTCACCTCAGTTTTACCCACAAAGTTCTGTCTATTGCATGCATAGCAACACAACAAGATGATGGTCAGAGTACTGAAACATTTCAAACACTCACCCCCAGACACAGATCTGGGTTAAATCCATCATTATTTTGCTCGCCATGCCACGCCACTGGATTCAAGCTAGCCTGGCTGATGAGGGTTGATACCTCAAAACCAGTCCTAGGATGCTTGTTTCCGGTCCAGGGAGGACCTGTCCTGACAGTTTGGGCACATCCCATGGAGAACAGGGTCAAGACCGATGTGCATATGGCTGGGTCCAAACTGGGATGGCATGGTGAGTAAAAGAGCAATGGATTTAACCCAGATCTGTGACTGGGGGTGTTTGAAAAGTTTCAGCACTCCGTCCATCCAATTTTTGTGTTGCTAAAGTCACCCTAAGAGGCCAGGGTATACACAAACATGGGTCCCTTTCTCACTGTGCCGTTGAATTTAAGCGTGCTGGCTGATGAGGGGTGATACCCGAAACCAGTCCTAGGATGCTTGCTTCCTGTCCAGGGAGGACCTGACCGGCAGTTTGGGTTGGACTGTTCCCATGGGGAGAAGGGTCAAGACTGGTTTTCATATGGCTGGATCCAATCTGGGGTAGCATGATGAGCAAAGGAATGTTGGATTTAACCCAGATCTGTGACTGGGGTGAGTGAAAGGTTTCAGCACTCTGTCCTCTTCTTTCTGTGTTACTATTGTTTGCGCTTCACACATAGAAATAGAAATATTTGGTCTTTTGCATGTGTCTGTACATGCACATTCTGATGTAATTTACTGCATGTTTTCTGCAATTTATACGCTGAGTGGATGTTCTGTAATTTTCAGTGCAAATGTCATGGTTGCAACTCTGAGTGAGTAATTTCATTCTCTACTTGCAGTGTTGCTTATTCCTATGGTCCTCCAAATTGCTGCATCATATGCTATCCTTAGATCCTGGGATTTGTCGTTCTTTTCTCCTGTCATCTGCCCCTGACCACATGGGCACTGCAAGGATACAAAAAAGTAGGTTTCCTGATGTTTTTAATCATTTTCTACTACATTCTTGCATTGCAATGCAGAGCTTCCTACTTTAGTAATGAAACAGAACATCCACTGCTTGTTGTATTATTTTATGCCATCATTTGCCGGATCCAGGGTAAAGCACAAAGGAAGGCATCTCGCTATTTACTTGGGCCACACCCAATCACATCTTCTTCACAAGATAATTACAAGCATTTGCAATGCAACGGGTCTCGCGTTTGCTCATGTTAGAGCTGATCGCGTTGTAAACTCCTAACCCGACTTTTCACCTATCGGGCAAAAGTGCATTTATGTACATAACCCGAAAAAGTGAAATTAATTATGTAAAGCGCTCGACTTCTGCCAAGCAAGATCACGCTCGTAAATGAGAGAAAAAGAAGTCCACGAGCCCGATGGAAAACAGAGAGCCTTGCATGTTTTCTGTACTTGGTCGCTGCGCTAGAGGAGGGCTAGCCACCGGAAAAGGCATGACGTATGCGTGCCTTCGACTAATGAAAGCAAGCAGATTTTATTAGGCAAGCCCACGAACCAATAAAAAACACTGACGTGACGTTGACAGGGCTCCGAGCCCTTTTCTAAACAGTAAAGCATCTCGTTGCGATACGCATGCGCGAGCGCATGCAACGCAGGCTCGACCCTAAAAAAAAACAACTCAATACGAATATGCAATAAATATGCTCATTTTTGGCCTGCCAGAGTATGTCAATGAGAAAATTGTGCACCATCTGTTGCCAAACTGCTCCAATTCATGTCCCTAGTCCTTTACATTCTCAAATAATGCTAGAAGTCCGACATAATTGGAATTTTTGCTTCCTGTCGTTTCTGTTATTTTATGAAAACACTTTCCTTCTGCACACCACCTAGACTTTATGAATACAGCTTTTTGTATGTACTCTGATTTATCTCGGGGCATAATTGTAACATAAGGGATTATCCCATAATACAATGTATGAACCAACAGTAGGAAACAAGAATCTGCTAAAACCGCTCCTGTGTCGATTTGAAAACGCAGTCAATAGGGAGTAAAGCTTAAAATTCACGCTTTAGTTTCGATGAGCAAACATAATAAAGATTTGTTTTACAGTTAATTTTTTACAACTGGCGTTCAGATGTTTGTATTCTAATCAAATTTGAGTGATATTCGTCTGAATCGGAGTAATCATTTTATCTGGAGAAGAAAACGACAGTATTTGACAAATAAAAAAAGGGACAACACAATTAAGCTCCCCAAATTAATGTATAACGGTGAACAATAACTTTTGTCTCATGGTTTCAAATTTCACAACAGTGATAGATGAAACTAATCTTGAAGCAATGCAACTTTTGATCAAATGCAATGCAGGCAGTCATATTTTCGTATGTGAATTAACTATTAGAAAAGTGCGTACTTCACCAAATGAAATGGGGGACAACTAACACCACACTCTTTGGATTTTTTAATAGCAGACCATCTAAACACAAAATTAGGCTTCACATAGAAGGCAGGTGTTGGAAATGTGGTTTCTGGTTGAGGAGGGAGAAATCAAGCTCAAACAGAAACAGAAACAATTCTCGTAAGGGTGAAACACAAGCAAACTCCAGTTAACCCTCTGGTTCCTTGGTACAGAAAAACCTATCCTAGAGGCAATATGTCAATTATTTGTGCAACACTCCAAATAGTAATGAAGTAAAAACACAACACAACAAGAATCCCACGCAATGTTTTAAAAAAAAAGTAAAATGCAATAAATTATTCAAGACAAAAAAGACAAAAATCAAATCCGTAGAAGCAGAGATATGCAATTTAAATATGTTTAATAAAAATAGTGCACAGAAACACAAAGCTCCAGCTGTGGTTATCGGCCTACGCTGGACTGGAACAAAATCACAGGTTCAGCCTGACCATGGTGCAGTACTGGACAGATACAGGGATCAAGTAAAGCCAGCTGAACAAAAGTACCTTAAGTCCTGGATTGCAGAGAGTTGCAATATCCTGTGTCAAGGATACGTCATGCAGCAGAGGTTCGAAGGAACAAGGGGTGGCGATACAGAGCCCTGCTTGGTCGTTAAGGATGCAGTTGATAAAGGACCTGTGGTGCAAAGTCCTGCGTCGCTCATTTGCGCTTCCAAAGAAGCTGTGGTGTTGTGATGCAAAATCTTGCGTTGTCATCAAGAATTCCATCGGTGCACGTCTTGCATTGAGAATACCTACATTGAAGATGCCTCACGCAATGGCAGTTCCAAGGAGACTATGGGCTGCGATGAGGGATCCAGTGTTGGGGATGCATTGCACTGTGGTTGTTATGATGCATCTGAAAAAGATGTGATGTGCTGTATCGGTTCTGCTTCACAGCACCGCAGCTGGGCTGACAGAGCATCCCCAGGCCCACTTCCAAGGGTCCAGGACTGAGGTGTCACCACTTGGGGAGTAAGACTTACTGTAGCTGCAGTCCAGGTGCTGGGTTCAAGGTTGTTGGAGCCTTCTCGGTCCCTGAGACTTTGATTAGGAGACCCCCCACCAAGCCCTTGGACTCACTCACCCTCGTGGTCCTGTTGTTCAAGATGCCGGTCCAGTCCTTCACTCATGCAGCAGGGCAGCAGGGCAACAGGGCAAGAGAGTAGCGTACTTCTTGCAGAGCGGCACAGCAGTCCTTCTGAGTTCTTCCACAGGTCCAGAGATATAGTGAAGGGTTGGGTCTGAGCATGCAATATTTATATCTGGTACCTACTTTGAAGTAGGAGAAGGTACTGTAAAATTTCCTTTGACATCCTTGATATTTCCTACCTCCCTTGTCCTAGCTCCAAGCTGGCTATTTGAACAATGCAGTGATGACAATTTCTTTGTGTGACAGCAGAGCACAGAGAATTCAGTTGCAAGTGGGGCTGTGCCTAGCTCTTCCCCCATCCTTCCAGTTGATAGCCCATCCAGGGACACCTAGGGCCATATTTACAAGCCCCCTGCAGCACAGCAACACTGCCGGAGCATCACTTTTGTGATGCTCCAGCAGCACAGTGTGCCCGCATATATTTACAAGGCCACGTAAAGCAACCTTGTAAATACGACCCCCTTTCACGCACAGCTCTGCGTGAAAGGGGTGTTCCATGGCTGTTGCTGTGGGTGTTTGTAAAACCTGGGAATGAGTCAGATTTCCACCCCACCCCAGGGGTGGCATAAAAGTGGCGCAACATGGCATTTTGCAGCATACATAGAAGGAGGAAAACATCATTAATTATTGTTTATGTGCAGGAAGGTGTCCATTCCTGCACATAAACAATCCTCCCTGCAATGCAGGCATCCTTACACCATGGTGCAAGGGTGACTGCATTGGTGCTAGGCTGCCAAGTGTGCGCCAGTGCAGATGAAATTACAAGGATGCGTCATCTTTCTGAAAATATAACGCATCCCTGCTTTTTCTAAATGGCATAGCGTGGCACAGCAGTCTGGCTGGCGACACCACTCTGTATCATTTTCTTATAAATATGGGCACTAATTCCTCTATTGTGTGGCTATCTGGGAGGTATAAACAAAGTCCAACTACCAAATACATCCAGTCGTGTGACCCTAGAACATGGTGCAGACACCAAACACTTTTACATTTTCAAAATTGTACTCAGAATCTGATTTACCATCAACGAACATTCTTAATTACAACTTCTTTGACACCAAACACACATTTTTTGCCTGTGCCCATTCAAACGTTACCACTTAATAAATATAGTAAGGCAACCCAATATGCTATGTAGAAGGTTTGCCTCACAGTAGTGAAAAAATAATCTGGGAGTTTTTCACTACCAGAACATTTAAAACCTAAAAGTACATGTCCAACTTTTTAAACACACTGTACCCTGCCCTACGGGCTGTTTAGCGCCTTCCCCAGGTCCATAGGACATATATTAAAAAGGAAGGTTTGGGCCTGGCAAGAAGTTTATCTTACCAGGTCGAAATGGCAGCTTAAAACTGCACATACAGACTGCAATGGCAGTCCTGAGACATGCTTGTGAGGCAACTTAAGTGGGTGGCACAATAAGTGTGATTGAATTGATTTACATTTCCTGGTACATGGAGTACCACTTTACTAGGTACTTATAAGTACATTGATATACCAATTGGGTGTAAGCCAATTTTACCATCTTTCAAGGAGTGAGCATAAGCACTTTGGCATCTGTTAGCAGACTCAGAGAAGGAAAACTGAGGCCAGCAAAAACAGGAGGCTGAAAGGCAGGATGCTGGGAGAACCTATGCCAAGGATGTCAGGTCTAACATTTGTCCCTCTCAGCTGAAAGCAGAGAGAACTACCCACCCTCATGGGAGTTATTGTTGCTAAGGCAGACCATCAGCATTGATGTGGTCAGTTCCAAGGTGATGCTACACCGTTAAGTGCATTCTCTGAAGGGAGATCTACAGAGAAGTCTTGGTTTCTCACCACTCCTCTTCATTAGCCATCTGTGGGGTCTGTGGTCTGTTTGAGGTTGGAAGTGACTCCAAACAGGTATGGTCTCAAATTCGTCAGTGCCCAGACCACTTCAAAAGCTTCCCTCTCTGTTGCAGTCCACCTCTGTTCCCGGGTAAGCAAACTCCTGTTGATGAATGCTACTGTTTTGTTTGAAAATCGCCCTCTTTGAAGGGTCACCCCAAACCTTTTGCCATTCCCTTTCCCTTTTTCCAACATAAGTTTTGTTGGCTTTAGGACTCTGTGAACTTTATCACAGCTAACCAGTGCTAAAGTACCTGTGTTCTCCCCTAAACAACATAGTAACATTGATGTATACACAATTGGCACATTCAATTGACTTGTAACTCTCTTGTAAAGTGGTATGCCATATACCTAGGGCCTGTAAAGTTAAATTCTACTAATGAGCCTGCATCACTTATTATGCCACCCACACAAGTAGCCTTTCTAATCTGTCTAAGGCCTACCACTGCAAGGTCTGTGTGTGCAGTTTACTGCCACTTGGACTTGGCATTTAAAACTACTTGTCAAGCCCTAAATAACCCTTTTATTACACATGTCATCCCTAAGGTACGGTCTAGGTAACCCCAAGGGCAAGGTGCTGTGCAAATAAAAGGTAGGACATGTACTTTTAAGTTGTACGTGTCCTGGTAACGACAGCCCAATTCAAGTTCAAGGTCTACTCCTCTCCTAGGCTAGCATTGGAAATGCCTTTATACATTTTTAAGCTGTAATTCCTGTTTAGACAGGTGTAACTGGATCATGTTTAATATCTTTGGAATGATAATGATATATCTGCTTTAATGGTAAAGTTGGATTTAACATTACTATTTTAGAAATGCCATTTCTAGACGGTGGCCATTTCTCTGCTCATACTGCTCGGTGTGCCTTGCAGCCTGACTCTAACACTGGGTTGGGTGACAAATACACTTTGTGCATTGCCTCTACATAGCCACAAACACAGGAGCGGTGGGTGGCTGTGACAGAGAACTCATCTACATCCATCTGCATTCTGATAGCTCTTACTGGGCAGGACGAGGGAGGGGGGGATAAATCTTACACACGAATAGGGGCTGCCTGTCCCTAATCACAGGGCTGATTATTCCCTACAGATAGTCTGGAGCCAGGGCTTGGAAGAAAGTGCCTCTGTACACTTCAAAGAAAGACCCTTCTTTGAAGTCACCCCAACTTCAAAGGCACCTGGTATAAGTACTGGGCCATGGACCCTACCAAGACAGTACACTACTGGACCTGTGAAGAACTCTTCTAGGAGTAAGGACTGCTGTGCTACAAGGATTGCCACTCTGCTGGACTGCTTCCCTGGAATGACTGCTTACTGCTTTAATGAGCTGCTCTACTGCCTTCTGCTCTATGCCCTGCTGAGAACAAGAACTGGACCCCTCCCACCTGAACTCAGAGTGACTCAAAGGGCTTGCTGAAACCTGCACTTGGACTCTGTCTTCTGTGAGTCCTGCTCAGCCAAGTGGAATAATCCACCCTGACCTTTGGAAGTGAGTATCTGTGCATCTCTCATCAACACCAAAGCATCGCTCCTGTCGTTGAGGATGAGAACTTCACTTTGCTGCGTGGCTCAAGATCGAAGCATCAATACCAGCTCTGGTGCATTGCCTTTCCATCGCCAGGTGCATGGCTCAATGGCAACGCATTGCTTCATCACAAAGGGGTTGACACTGCACATCAAGGAACTTGCATCAACAAATGTGAGGCTCATTGACAATGCATCCTCTGGCTGCTCGAATCTGAACTGACGCATTGCCTTCGCAGTGCTCCTTGACGTCAATGCTACCCTCCATCCAAGGCACTTTCTCAGCGGGGTCCTGCGTGTGTATTGTAACTGGCCTGCCTTTCATCCCAGTCGGCCTGAACTTTGGATTTACACTGGGCTAACATGACCTCAAGTAACCTCTAAGCAATATTGACTTCTTCTAGGAGGCTGGCCTGGTTTGTACTGGGTACTTACACCTTATACTAAGTCCAGTTATCTCTTTTTAGTGAAGTAGTAGTGTTCTAGCAGCTTAGGCTGATAGAGGTAGCTGTAGCAGAGCAGCTTAGGCTGAACTAGGAGACATGCAAAGCTCATGAAATACCACTTATAGTTACACAGTACTTGTACACAAGTAAAGACAATACTCAGTGTTACCAAAAATAAAGGTATTTATTTGGGTGATGCAGTACCAAAAATATTTTAGAGACAATACTCCTTCTGGAGGTAAGTATTATACACAATATATACACTAGACACCAAAATTAGATAAGTAATTAGTCATAGGAGTGCAAACAATAGGAAATACTATAGAATGCAATTGGTGAAAATAGGTCTAGGGACAACACAAACCATATACTAAGAAAGTGGAATGCGAATCACAAATTCCCCCCAGAGTGTAGTGTGTGCAGAATCGCTGGGAGAGTAAGAATACAGTAAAGGTAAGTAATTTACCCCAACCCAGAGCCCAGAAAAGCGGGAGTAAA
Organism: Pleurodeles waltl; assembly: GCF_031143425.1. Taxonomy (NCBI): domain Eukaryota; kingdom Metazoa; phylum Chordata; class Amphibia; order Caudata; family Salamandridae; genus Pleurodeles; species Pleurodeles waltl. The sequence continues at coordinate 655,488,241 of NC_090450.1, forward strand.
GTAATGCAAGTTTCCTTACGACACACTACTCCTTGTGATTGGGATATTGCAGCAACCAACCAGGTCTGCAAACAACAATTGCTGGATTCCTGGACCTGACGACCCGCAAAAGAAGGGAACCAAGTCCAGAAGTTGAAAGAAGTTCCAGGAAAGACAGGAGCCCCTGCTAACCCAGAACAGGGTGCAAAAGAAGAGTCCCCTGTTAGTCGAAGACTTTTGGAATGCACCCTACGAAGGTGCCAGCGGGTTCCTGCATGATGCAAAAGATGTCCCACGACGTGAAGAAGGATGCAGATGTGATTTCGTGTTAGAAGTCGCCAACAAGCCTTGGACACGACAAATATGCGTTTTGTCTCAAAATGGCGTTGGCTGGACCCAACAGGGACCTGGGGCCTCAACTCTGTGTGAGAAGGAAGAGGGGGCTCTCAATAAAGTAGAGAGCCTTCAGGATGCCAGGCAGCACAAACGGGAGTCCCAGGACATGGGTACAAAGGAGGTGCAAAATGTAGTTGATACAGCACAAGAAAGGAAGATCCCACGCCGCTGGAGAACAACTCAGCGAGCTGAGCATCACAGGATTAAGTGCTGGGGACCTGGGCCAGGCTGTGCACGAAGTAATTTTGCAAATAGTGCACAGAGGCCTCAGGAGGTGAAGAAGACGCAGTACACAGGGGTACCGTCGCTCTCGGGGAAGGGAAGGTCTTACCTCCTCCGAATTGCATCAGCAGGACCTCAGGACAGTCTATGTTGATGGGGTCCACAATCTGTGGCCTTAGGAGCATGCTCGTTGCTGAGAGTGGAGTCCAAGGGCACTGGTCGTTGTCTTAGAAGGTGCCTGCGTGAGCAGGGAACTGACTCTGTCACCTCACGGGAGATTTCTTCGGTCCTTCTGGTGCAGGATGAAGACAGGGAGTCCTCAGAGCGTGCAGACTGTGGAAACGGTTGCAGTTGCTGGCTGGAGCTGGAGCTGAAGTTGCAGAGGAAAAGTATCCCTTGTGGATGGATACTTTGTTGCTGTTACAGTGGTTCCTGGAGCAGGCACCTAACCATCAGCAATTGAAGGTTCGACATATAGGTGACTTATACGTTACTTAAGTGCAGTGAAAATGGCTGTGAAATAATGTGTGAGTTATTTCACGCAGGCTGCAATGGCAGGCTTGTGCAAGGGTTGGTCTGAGCTCCCTATGGGTGGCAAAAGAAATGCTGCAGCCCACATGGATCTCCTAGAACCCCAATGCTCTGGGTACCTATCCGGTGTGCCAATTGAAATTGGTAAATGAAGTCACTAGACTACAGTGACAAATTTAAAAGCAGAGAGAGCATAAGCACTGCGGTTCTGGTTAGCAGAGCCTCAGTGACACAGTCAAGCACTATTGACAACACACACATTAGGCCACAAACTATGAGCACTGGGGCCCTGACCAGCAGGATCCCAGTGAGACAGGCAAAACACACTGACATATAGGGTTTCCACTATGAGCACTGGGGTTCTGGCTGTCAGGACTACAGTGACACAGTAAAAACACACTGACACACACTCACAACAGGCCAAAAGTGGGGGTAACCATGCTAGAAAGAGGCTACTTTCTCACACTTCTGAGCACAACTTGTCATTTATTCTTCTAAAATTCATAACTCCACTTCTACATATTGGATTTTTGTTGTTTTAATCTTGTTTGTTTCTCAAAATTATAATCTAGTTTTCTAACCCTGTGTGGCCTATTTTGTTTTCATTGTGTTACTGTGTGTGTGTGTTCCACAATTGAGTTCCACAAATGCTTTACACATTGCATTGCACTCTGACTCCAGCAAAGGATCCATTACCTTCAGGATAGCATTTAAGGTCCAAAACCCACTCCCACAGAGGCCACTATCGGGGACATGGTCCAGTCTAGTTGGGTCTGGTGAGCTGGAAACAGGAAAGACTTCTGGAACTTCTTGTATCACACAGGAGGTCATCCAACTGACCCTTGAAGTCACCTTTGGGTGACCTAGGTTTAAGGCATGCAGGTACAGTCTTCATTTGGGTATCAGACAGCAACGCAGTCCTTCTTCTGAATGTTCACAGGTCCAGCAGTGTTCTGATTTTAGATTCTAGGGATGCCACTTTTATTCCCAGTGCCTGCCTGTGGTTTGGGGACACCCCTTTGTCTGACTCTAAAACTGGTTCTGGCCAGTTCTTCCCTTTCCCTTGGCTCTAGCCAGCCTAGTGAAACAAAAGGCAGTCAGGTCCAGATGTGAACCGCATATGCCAGCTCTGCATTAGCATTAAAGGGAGTTATAATGTAACCCAGTGCTTTTATATGGGAAAGCCAGCAGCTACAATGAAAAACTAATTTTGAGGTTTTTCACTGCCAGGACATGTAAAACGTAACTACATATGTCCTTCATTTTAAATGCCATGCTACTGTATAGGCATTTGGACCTACCCTAGTGGTGACATAAGTATTAAAAGGAAGGGTTAGGCCTGGCAAGAGGTTTATTTGGCAAGTTGAAATGAAAGTTTAAAACTGAACTACAGGTGCATCAGCAGGCCCGAGGAATGCTTTTAGCTCTTCTTTAGTGGGTGGCACAATGAGTGCTGCAGCCCACTTGTAACATTTAATTTACTGGCCCTACATACCTAAAGGACAATTTACTTGAACTAATAAGTAAATAAAATGTGCCAATTAGTTGGATGACAATTTTAACATGTTTAAAAGGGAAAGTACACGCCTTGTACCACTGATTAGCAGGAGCACAGAGTCATATAGCCAACAAAAAGAGGTTTGCAAACATACGGTAGAGAAGGCACAAAATCTGGGGGAATACTTTACAAAAGATGGTAATTTCCAACAATACAGTGCTTTGAGAGGCCATTATATTAAGCCACTTGTAACAAATGTAACTTTTAACGAGTGTTGACCAGCCCTTATCTTTTCAGCAGCTACATACTTCTGGATTTGTCTAGCTGTTGCCAATTACATTACGCAGGCAAGGACAATTATAGTAGATGTTTGATTAGCCTTTTGCTGTTGGATATTATATAGTTGATGCTGATTTATCACCTATTGATGGGTACAAAATATTAAGTATGTTTTGGTCTTTTAGGGATTTTAGATACTGTAACATACGGCAATTTTCTAATTATCAGATTTCATCGTCTCCTTTATGGTTGTAATTTAAACCGAATAACATTTCTTTTGACTCATTGATTGATTAACAGAGTCTGCCAATTCCTGTCACACGGTACCTTCTTCACTACACTGAGGGTAAATGAAGGGTAGCCATGTAGTTCCTTGTGATGATCTAAAGCAAAGGCAACCAAAAAGTACATACTCTTTAGTGTGGTCTGCCATCTGGAAGCTCATTCTGATTCCTAGTGACTGCAGGATCATGTAGCCGAAGAAAAATGGCAAGGACCATGATATGATTTATGTGTTTGCTTTGTTAATATGAGTCAGGTGTATGTGGTTGTGGTCTTGTTTCCTTATACTTCCCAGTGAGTGTTTCCCATAGTAAAGGATTACATTTCTGCTTCGGCTGAGGACATCTTTGCATGTTGGTATAGAACAGAACTCTGGCTTATTAGTAATTGTAACGTTACAGTTGTAAATGTATTTTTATTTCAATCCTGCTTCTCGAGTAAAGGTTTGGAGAAGATTTCTACCTAGATTGGTGGATATCATTCAGATGGAAATTTCTGCCCATGAGCAGGTGGCAATCTATGTATGCAGCGATCTCCTGAAGTAGATTTTCATTTGTAAACCAGGCCCTACACATTTCAATGTGATATGTTGAAAGTTAGACAATGCTGTCTGCACAGGGATGCAGCAAGTGGGTGTTCTAATAAGCTCAAACGTGCTAGTGATGAGCTGGCCATCTTGCCAACTTCTCAGAGCACAGGCTCAATTATGTCACCTTATCTTTTGACAGCCTGGTGCTAGCTAGAAGTCCGTAATACTGAATTATGTGACAGAAAGCTCTATGGTTTCTCCCTATCACAGTGCCAGGCATCATGTTATCATTCCCTCCAATCCCTCCTTCACTCTTATCCATCTCCTGGCAACTCCCACCTCTGATGCCTCTTTGCCCTCTCCATGCCTCACTCACTGAAAAATATTCCTTCTGCTTCTCTTGTTTTGTCGTTTGCCCTATGTTCATGGTTTCTTTCTCCATGCCTCACACTCTCCTCGTTCTTTGTAGCCGCTTATTCCACCATCCTACGTGCAGGCAATTCCACTTCTCCGTATGCCTTCACTTTCTGTCTTCTCTCTCCACTCTTCTTCCATGACTGCTATCTCCTTGCAGTTCTACTCTATCATTGCATATTAATTTCCTCCATATCTATCCCTTGTCTCCCATCTAACTTGCAGGTATTTCCCTCCTCTCTCAGGATGCCTGCTGACCCTCAACCTACAAGCTACTCTTTCACCTCTCCCTGCCTGACCTGGAAGAAATAAATGCTATGTTTGAATAGGTTAGGGATGGAAGTCAATATGGTAAAACATTAAAATATGTTTTTTGAGTGGGAAAATAAGAGGAACCGCATTGACTTCTACACTTTAGCTAACACGCTACATAGCTGATATCTTCACGTATTTACAGTGATTAGAAATGTTAAAATGGTGAAAGTAAATACTATAAAATTATTAGTATTATTATTATTATTATTATTATTATTATTTGTGCAGACAGCTCACCAAAGCAGCAACCGACGGTGCCACGCAGGCATGTCTGGCGAGGTCCATTTGTTAACAAAGCAAAAGTGCACATAAACAAACAATTTAAAGTTCTGAAAAAGATGTGTTAGCATTTTTTTTTAATCCCGCCCTTTCTATGTTGTTGAAACTATTTGAAAGAAAACTCACCTTTTGCAAGTGATAACAAATGGCAGTTCTACAAGAACAAGGATATATCTGTGTGTGGCTCATATTAAGGTTGTTTCTTATTTATTGGCAGCAATAAATCTGAAAGATACACATCGCTTAATCTCTAATGAGGAACTAGATACAGGCACAAACACATGATTGCATGACATAAATATGTTAATACCAATGGCGCTACCGATATTTGCCATAAGGTATGCAAATAACATAACTCATACTGGAATTATATTTTTGACTTGTACATATTTCACTTGTTTTAAAAAAATAATATTTTGATGCTAAGTATGACGTTTTAGCAACCGTAATACTCATACCCCTTAATATTTTAGTAGGAGGCCGTGTTTTTAAAGGACACTGCCTGAATGTAATATAGGAGATGGCAAATAAATATTTGTTTATGATTCACTAAAATGCTTAAGTTGAATTCTCCTGCATTAAATTACCTGAACTGATGTAAAGCAGATCACATGCCATTTTGCGTTTTAAAATAAAATTTGATGGCATTCCCACAGGTTTTAAAATGTTATATGATTATGCATTTGTTTTCATAGTTACTTTTGGATTAAGACCCACATCAGTGCTGATGAAATTTTATTTATGGGTTATCACGAAAGAGTGCTGAAATAATATTTGGCGCTTAGGGATAGAGCGACATTATGAGTCATTATACTTAAAAATTGTCCCTACTTTGCTTTTAAATTACCAGCAGACTGCATTATTAAAAGGTGTGATTCACACTGGTGATGTGCTAGGTAATTTTATTCATACAACTGGATCCCCATATTATCCAGAAAAATATTATTTCAGCACTTCTTCGGGGTTCATTTAACCACGAGGTTGAGTCCCCCCAGGTGGTATTGTCTTACCCTGGTGGGGATAGGTGGCCAAATGATGAAGCATGACACTATAATATGTGTGATACTACCTATTCCGTAAGGAGGAGCTCCTGAGATAGGTCCACAATATACGTTTATCACAACCATGTGTCATTTTGACAGGATCACAGAAAAGAGTGGTTCCATCACATGTTGAACTGTCACATGTAGTTCTTTTCTTTGGCTTCCCCCATACTTTTTATGTACACGGTTTTTGATTTTGGGAGGCAGTATGTTGGCTATAACCTTCCTTGTCTCTCCCTCTCTGTAATAAACCTTCTCAGATTCGCCTGAGTTCACTATTCAACAGAGATTAAAATGTATTTAACAGCAGAAACCAGACAAAAAGAGAAGAACACTTGTCTGCACATAACCTCCACTATGATGTGACTACGGTGGAGTATCTTTGAATGTTTACCAGCTGTTCATTTGCAGTAGAGAGATGCTCCTAATTACGGAGAATTGAGCATTTGTCTTGAACTAGCATGCTACTTCATTCGCATGTTATGAACCAATGGCATTCTGGTGAGAAGCCTGAGCAGTCTGATTTGTGGGACACAAAGGGATCAGTTTTCTGCATCCCCATGAAGACCTGGACTAGATACTGAGGACACTTTGAAGAGGAACACTCTGTGACAACTGAGTGTTTACTTCAGGGTATCTACAGGTGACAGTATTGGTTGCTTTTAAATGAGCAGAACATTCAAAAGGTATACCTTCTCAAATAAATTGGTGTAAGTGTCATCACCAAGGATATTTTAAAATGAACTGTTAATTATTTTTACAAGTAAAATGACACACTAGGCTGTTGTGGCACTTGCTTGCAGCCAGCTATACTGTGAGCTAAGGCATATAGAAGAAAACATTTTTTTTTCTTCAGGTCCCCTTTTAAAATAAATGAAAGGATTTGTAGGAAAGTCTGCTCAAATACAAGGGGGTATTTTTCAATTTGCACTTTCAATACACACATTGGGCCTGCCAGGACTTAATTTTCAGTCTTTCTAGAACTTGCCTATTTGCAAAAACGTATGCTTGGAAACCTGCTCCAACCTCATGACTCGGGGCATTCCTATTGGGATCCTATTCCCCATGCCCATTCATAAAGGTGAACTTCACACAGGTGGATTGGGATACTCTGTGAAAATGCACACTTTTTATTAATATTTTCGCCTCTGGGGAAATCCCTTCCACTATCCCCCAACCAAATACATGTCTGCTCCATTCTCCCTCCTGCCCTAGTAAGCGATGTACACCATCCCCTGTCTATAGGTAAAAATCCAACCCTTTGCTGGGTGGAAAGGGAAAGGAGAAGTGTTTTGAAAGACACAATCTTATTTGTTTGTGGCCTTGTTGTCCAAACACGTGAATGGGTTCACACTTCCAGTAATCCCTTTTGTGAATTCTTGGCAGGCATAAAACAGACAACTCATACAACTATTAAATTTAGGTTTACTACATATTTGACCATTGTGATTAGTGACCAACCAATCTAGATGCGAGAAGTGATAATCTATGAAGACAGTTGTACTAGGCTAAATGATTCATGCATTTATGCATGCATTTATGAAAAAGTACATGAGGACGGAAACAAAATACAGCCCCCTTCCAGATTGGAAATGAGGAACTGACACAGCAAACATTTATGTCCTCTCACATTTATTGAAGGGCAATTAGATTATCATGCCCAGCATGTGGTACTTTGTGATTATGCTTTAGTTTAAACACATTCTTACTGTTATTTAATTTTTAATTTTGGCCATTAGTTTATATTCTAATTGTTTAAATTTGGATTGTCAATGACTATATCCACTGTTGTACCTGACATCATTGGTGTTGTTTCCCCAACCTTTTGCCTTCCAGCTGCCTGTTTTTGCTGACTTCGTTTTTGCTGGATTTAGGACTCTGCACACTTTGCCACTGCTAACCAGCGCTGAAGTGCTTGTGCTCTCTCCTTAAACAAGGCAAATTGGCTTAAATCTAATTAGCACATTTAATGAACTTATAGGTCCCTAGGAAGGTGGTACTCCATGTACCCAAGGCCTGTAAATTAAACACTACCAGTGGGCCTGCATCACTTATTGTGCCACCCACTTAAATAGCCCAGTAAATATGTCTCACGACTGTCATTGGAGCCTGTGTATGCAGTTTTAAAGTGCCAATTCGACCTGGCTAGATAAATGTCTTGCCAGGTCGAAACCTTCCTTTTTAATACATATAAGTCACCCCAACTGTAGGCCCTAACCAACCCATAGAGCAGGATGTTGTGTTTTTAAGTAGTTGGACTTGTACCTTTACATTTTAAATGTCCTGGTAGTGAAACCCCCCCATTAATTCATTTTTCACTACTCTTAACCCACCTCTCCGTTAGGATAACATTGGATTCCCTTATTACATTTATTAACTCCTAATTTTTGATTAGGAACAGGTGAATAATTTGTGTTTGAGAAATTGTACTTGAAAGTCTGTTTGAATGGTAATTTCAGATTTTAAGTTACAATTTAGAAAAAGGCACCTGGGTCCACACAAAGGATTCTGGGGGGGATCACCAATGTTGGACAGGGTCCTCACCACAAGGAGACAGGAGATAACAAAAAAAGGTGGAGTCCTCTAAAGGTTCCTAAAGTAGTTCCACAAGGCAGGATTCCCAATCGTCACCTGAACAGATGAAAAGTAATGTCTTTGACCATAAGCCCTCGGGAAAGTTCACCCCGAGGTGCTATGAATGCCAACAGGATGGGCACTTCAAGGGTGATGCCATGTGTTCCAGGCAGGCACAGCCACCTACTGCTGGGCAGACACCGGGGATGGCTAGTGTAGTTCTTGGGAGGAGATTGTCTGTGTGATTATGAGGGTAGTACAGAGATTACCCAAGTTGGTGACTGAGAGATGATGCCAAGAGCCGATATACCTAGCAGTACTAAGAAATACAAGCAGGGGTTCAGCACCAATAGCAGAGGATGGTGGCTCTGAGAGACACAGGAGCTAGCATTACAACTGTCCAGTGTCATCTGGTGTCCTCCAAGCAGGTAATCCCTAATGTAGTCCACCAGGTTGTAGTATCTGACAACCATCAAAGTCACTATCCAGTTGCTCTGGTTCCCTTTGAGTGTGGATCATTGAGGGTAGCTGAGAGTCCATCCATGCCTGAAGATTTTCTGCTTGGTAATGACCTGGAGCACACCATCTGGAAAGAGTTGAAGCTCTTCTTCCACAGTGATATGTTGTGGTGCCTGAGTGTCTATGCCTGAACGCAATACACGGTCCATGGCAGCTCAAAAGGTAGCCAGGAGGATCTGGAGCCTAGCAGAATGGCCCAAACACCTGCCAAAAAGAGAAAGGGTAAGGGGTGCAAAAAATCCACACCTGAAACTCCCTTGTCCTGAGAGGTGGCAGAGCCTGGGGGCAAAGCACCGGAACCAACAGGGGAGGACATGGCTGCCCTGGGAAACCCACATACACTGACCAATTAGCAGTAGGAACGAGGTCCCACCAGGGACAAGTTATGCTGAGTGCAGATGGAGTGCCCTATTCTGTAGGGCCCATGGCAGCAAGCTAGCAATGATCATTTGATTTAGTGGGAGAATGGTCTCCTGTATAGCAAGTCTAAGGTTCCTGAGTCTAGTGCAACCCATGTATTGGCTTCCACCCAGTGCTATTGAGATTTCTTACTGGAGCTGGCTCATGATGTTCTGCTGGCGGGTCATCTAGGGCAGGACAAGTCCTTTGGCAGGCTTGTCACCCTCTTCTATTGGCACTGCAGGAAAATGTCCTGAGATGCATTCTGCTAGTCATAACTCAGCGGCCAGGTCAGTGGGAAGTTAGAAAGAAGGCTCCCGAAGAGGCGCGCGAGCCGCCAGCTAAGATGGCTGCCTGATATCGGAACTCCGTGCATCGTCAGACGTATTTTCCTCGCTGGAGCATTTTTTTCTTCATTTTTAATGGCACTTTGATCCTATTCGCTGTTGGATGTTTTGGTGAGCATTTTTTATGTTTTAAGAGCCTCCTAGCTTATTTTTTGACTTTTAAAATATGTTTTTACATTTCTCCTCATGAAAGCGGCCATCTTGAATAATTATTGCTCACCAACACGATGTGCTTATTTATTTGTTCTTTGAATCTTTGATGGCTTCGCTTGCAGTTTTTGCGCAAACCATGTAATTTATTTTTGCTGTCTCATCAACATATATTTGGAGTTCCTGCATCACTCGTTTCCTTATTGAAGGCTTCTATTTTTATATGGGCAAACTAAAGAAAAGAAAATCTCTGTCCCATCAGCTCTCCTCAACTGACAAACTTTTGCAGTTTTTACAATTGAATACTTATGCTGCAGTGTCTTCTTCTTCCATGTCAAAGATGTCTTCCTCATCTTCTTCTTCACCTAAAGTCTCTCCGAATATTTCTACAACTACTCATAAAAGGGTCAAACAAGACCCACCTTCACCAGTAAAATCTCCCCCACCAATCTCTCTTGAACTTGTGCTTGATGAAATACGTGCATTGCATCCTTTTATCGAAGAAACTAATTCTCAGATACAAAATCTTGATACTAAGTGGTCCCAAATGGAAGTGAGAGTGTCTGTTTTGGAGCAAAGAGTCAGCGACGTGCAAGATGAAACACAAAAAAATACTAGTTTGGAGATGGAAGTGGCAACTTTGAAGACACTTGCTGAGGATTTGGAAAACAGAAACAGATGCAATAATCTTCACCTTTATGGATTACTGGAGGGCCTTGAAGGGAGTGACCCAATTTCATTTTTTGCTTCATTCCTTCCACAGTTAGTGGACCTACCATCTTCTACAGTATTGAACATCCAAAGGGCACACCGCATTGGTCATCATCCTCCACATTCCTCCATATCTAAACCAAGAGGCGTGATAATTTTATTTCTTTAAGTTACTGATCTATTGAAAGTTCTTAATGCTGCAAAAGCCAAAAAACAAATCTCTTGGCAAGGAAGTAAAATCTTCATCTCACAAGATGTGTCCAAAGCTACAGCAAACAGAAGGAAACATTTTTTGGATCTTCGTTCACAGCTTCGTGACTTGGGAGCTCGCTTTGGATTATTCCATCCGTGTTTGTTCAAAGTGAAATAAAAATAAGACCACTTCTTATACCTCTCCTGCAGCTCTTCGCGATTTTCTAAGATTACACTCTACCAACCCTATGGAAACGGCTGGTCCTTCTACACGTTGACTATATGTGTTTCTTAATCTATTCTGCCCTTGTTCATTACTATTATGATACAATTGATTCTATAAATCTTTATTCTTGTTTGTATCATTTGTCCGTTGATGCGTTCCGTTTCCTTGCTGTGCCGTCTTCAGTCTGTGCTATCACCACCCCTCTCCCATTGCCCATTCATCTCAGGTAGGTTCTTGCAGTCGTCTTTATTTGACATGTCCTGTCTCTTCTTTTTTCATGAATATTTTCCATCTTTTTTCTTGTTGTTTCCCCTTTACTCTTCTCTCTCTTTGTTTTTCTTGTTTTCCTGTCCTCTATATGTATTTTCAGTTATTTATGGTACAAAACCTTTCGTGTATATATATGGTTATGTAGCGTAAAAATTCAGAGTTATTTCTTGGAATGTCAAAGGATTTATTAACCCAATAAAAAGACAGAGAATTTTATCCCATTTAGATAAATATAATCCAGACTTGGCTCTTTTACAAGAGGCCCATCTGACGGATTCTGAAGCACTGAAACTTAAAAGAGGTTGGTTGGGCAATGTTTTTACTTCTCCTACATCTACAAAGAAAAATGGTGTAATTGTGCTCTGCCATAAAAAATTATCAGTTAATGTTATTTCGCAGGACTCAGTTTCCGACGGTAGATGGCTTTTTGTGAAGCTAAGTATTAATGGGATTATAATGACTATTGGTAATATTTATGGTCCTAATCACTCAGATTATCTTTTTTGGCCTAACATTACTAAACAATGTTTGCATTATAATGATGATTTTTTTCTTCTTGGAGGGGATTGCAATCAAGTTATTGATCCTTTTATAGATAGGCAATCTGTAATTAAATTTTCTCCTTATAAAATGGATAAACAATTTGAGGCATTTCTCTCACAATGTAATTTAATTGATTCATGGAGAACCTGTAATCCTGATATTAGGGATTTCTCGTTTTATTCTCCACCACATGACTCCTTATCTAGACTTGACCATATTTTTGTTTCAAAATCACTATGCCAAAATCGTATTAATTCCTCCACTGAACCTATGGTAATATCTGATAATTCTCCAGTCATCACAGATTTTGATTTGCTCCCGGTGCATCCCAAATCCAAAAGGTGATGATTTAATAATTCTTTGTTGCTTGATTCAAAATTTTCCACATCCTTTGTTGCATTTGCAGAGGAATTTTTCCGATTTAATGATGACTCTCATGTTTCCCCACAATTGTTTTGGGACTCATTTAAGACTGCAGCTTGTGGACATATAATTAATTTTGTCTCTAATAAAAAGAAAACTTTTAATGCATATCATCAAACTGTACTTCTCAAGATTAAACGATTAAAGCAAAACTGCAACTAAACAAAATCTCGATGGATAATGCCTCCTCTTTTCTTCCACGTAGTAGCGCCCACTATTATGGAGGTCGAAATAGATCGGGGAAACTTCTGGCTAATTATTTAAAAGTACGAAAGCAACACCACACAGTGAAGTCTATAGTTACTGATACTGGTGAGTCCCTTTTTAAAGATGATGGTATCTTAGCTGAATTTGTTCATTATTACCAGACATTTTATACTCCTGAGTCAGTCCCGACCTTCTTACAGATTGATGATTATTTAAAGAACATTCCAAACCCTAATAAGACACTAGTTGATGTTTCTTCACTTGCAGTAGATATTTCTTCGTCAGAAATTTTTAAAGCCCTTCAGTCTCTAAAAAAAAGGTAAAACGCCTGGTCCGGATGGATTTACAGTAGAATTGTTTCTACATTTTTCTGACATTTTATTTCCCAAACCTTTACAGCTTTTTCAATTCTTCACGAGTTCTGGATGTACAGGGGGAACATTTCAAGAAGCTTTGATTTGTTTAATTCCAAAGGGAGGTAAGGATCATACTTTCTGTAAAAATTATAGGCTAATTTCTCTCCTTAATACAGATTATAAAATATTTGCTGAGTTGTTAGCCTTACGTATTGATCCCCTTTTATCAGTGCTGATAATTAAGGAACAAACTGGTTTTGTCAAAGGTAGACTTGCTTCTGACAACTCTAGAACATTCTTCAATGTACTCAGCAAAGTTCCAGCTCTTTCGTACTCCTTAGCAGCAATTTCCATAGAGGCTGAGAAAGCGTTTGTTTGGTTAGACTGATCTTTTCTATTAAAAGCTTTAGCCTGGCATGGTTTAGGGCCTCATTTCATTTAATTTATCTCTTTGCTTTATCAATCCCCAATGGCATCGATATTGGTGAATGGAAAATTGTCCAGATACTTTGTATTACGTCGAGGTGTTCGTCAAGGGTGTCAGCTCTCTCCACTCCTATTTATTGTAGCTCTAGAGCCCTTTCTATCCTGCGTTAGAAATAACATTAAAATTGAGGGTTTCCAATATGGTGAGAAACACTTTAAATTAACGGCATATGCAGATGATATACTTTTATATATCTCAAACCCTGAACTCTTGATTCCATCTCTACTTTGGGAAATTGAAGATTTTTCTTTGATTTCAGGTTATAAGATAAATTCGGATAAAACTGAAATCCTTCCTCTAACAAAATTTTGTTTTAGATCATCGTTCCATCTTACTGGCTTTCATTGGAATTCTTCCAAGATCAAATATTTAGGAATCTGGTTCACCTCCTCCATTAAAAAGTCGATTGAAGTAAATATATCTGATGCTTTAGAGAAGGTTGATAGATCCCTTTTGTTATGGAATGCCTTTATTTTTATCTTGGTGGGGTTGCCTTGACTCTATCAAAATGATGATTTCTCCTAACATTTTGTATATCCTATGCATGATTCAGATTCCTCTACCTTACTTTTTTTAAACAACTGGACTTCAGATTGTCTAAATTCCTTTGGAACAATAGGAAATCTAGAATTTCTCTTAGTCACCTTTGTCATTCTAAGCAGGAAGGGGGGAGCTAATTTTCCGGATTTCAGACTGTATCACAAATCCTTTTGTTTGCGTCAAGCTTCTAGATGGATCTCCTTGTCAAGCCCTCTGTTTACTCCCTTATGGTTGGATATTGAATGGTCTTTTCTTATACCTTTTTCTCCTTGTGAGGTGGTATCCTTTTCTTATAATATTTCGCGAATCTCCTTCCCGCTTCTTAAACATACTTGTGCTCTTCTGCGTTCTCATTATTTACCTTCAACTGTCACTTATTCCTCTTTTCTGAATTCCCTTATTTGGCATAATCGTCTCATCACTATCAATAAAAAAAACTTTATTTTGGAAATCCCGGAGACAAAGAAATATAACGTGGGTCAAAGATTTATTTTCCAATGATACTCCACTTTCTTTTTCACAATTCCAACTTCTATTTCATTGTACCAATTCATTTATGACTAAATATCTTCTTCTTGTTAATGTTATTCTTGATGTACTTTTTTCCTTGCCTTCCCTTTCTTCTTCTTTGGAATTACCCATTTCTTTGTCCTCCTTTCTTACCTCATTTCCTAAGGCATCAAATATTTATAAACTTTTTCATTCTCCTGTTTTGACACGACCTAAATCTAAAATTGAATCTCAATGGGAATTGGATTTGGGATGTACCTGGACTGTTCCCTTCTGGAATAAGATATGGCATCGATTTTATAAGATATCTAGATCAGCTTCTACCACACAGTCACTTTTCTTTCTTTATCACAGACTTTATTTTACCCCTTCTACTATAGTTACATTTTCTGTATCCTCAACTTCGAACTGTTGGTCCTGCGTTAACCCAAAGGGAGACCTCATGCATATCCTATTTGAATGTCCACCTGCTGTCTCTTTCTGGAGAAAAGTTTGGCGTCAGCTTACCTCCATTTTTCATTTACAATCCACATTATCTCCTTCAGTGCTTTTTCTAGGTAGCCTCTCTGCTGACATTGTTTCAGATGATGATAATTTAAGGATGTTGGATCTTATGTTAGCTTTAGCCTTTCAGCAAATTAATCTTAATTGTCAAAAATCATCCAACATTTCCTATAAGGCTTGGTGGTATAATGTTTGCCACTACCATAGACTAGATATTGCTTTTACCTCTTTATGCTGCCCCTCCATAAATAGAGACCGGTATCTGAGAATTTTAAACCACCATAAATTATTTGTTTTTCTCTGTTCTTGATTACATTTAATTTTAGCTCAACTTTATGCTTTACTGAATATCACTGTTTTTAGCTTTTTAATACCCATTGTATCTTTCCTATTTTCATTGGTCTTGTTCTATTTTTTTTTTATTGTTTTCCCTCTTATTACACTTTAAAATGTTAAACAGCTATTATAATTCCTTTCAAAATTATATCACTATCATTGTGACAGATATCTTGTATTGTTATTATGAGACCCATATGTATTTTGATTTTAATAAAGCTGATTAACCTTAAAAAAAAAAAAAAGAAAAGAAAGAAGGTCCCGCTTGTTGTCCTTCCAGTCATTGCCACCTACTTTGAGACGATGGACATTGACATTGTTGGGCTTCTGGACCCCAGAAAGCCCAGGTTCATCCTGGTCTTGGTGGGCCATGCCACCTGATACCCATAAGATATTCCTTTGAGGACAGTGTCTGAACCCACAGTGGCTAAGGCAGTGACAGGGGTTATTTCCCCTTGTGGGGTAACCAACAGTGGTAATATCTGACCATTGTACCAACTTCATGTCAGCGCATGTGAAGTCCATGTGGGGCAAGTGTGGGGTAACCTACAAATTCTCTATCAAAAGGGCTTGTTGAGAGATTCAACAACACCCTTCGAGGTATGATCATGGGCCTATCAGAGCCCTTGAAGTGAGATGGAAGATGAACTTCCTCTTGTCAGGCTTGTTGTTTGTGTACAGAGAGGTACCACAGAAGGGGGCTACATTCAGCCCCTGTGAAATTCTATATGAGCACCCTTTCAGAGGGCCTTTCAGCCTGGTGAAGGAATGATGAGAAAAAGCTCCCAAGAAAGCCCCTCAAGATGTGGTCAGCTTCATGCTGGTCCTCCGCATTCAGATGAAGCATGTGTTGAAAATGGAAGCCAGCCATGAGGTTATGAAACAGTGGTTCAAACAGAAGCCCGCTCTTGTGTTTCAGCCTGGCCAAATAGTGTGGATGATGGAGCCTGTGGAGCCCAGGACCCCTACAAGACTAATGGTCTGGGACCTATGAGGCAAAAGAACGCAAGAGGGATGTCATCTACATGGTTGACATCAAGACCTCCAGGAACCCTGTAACGCTCCTGCATGTCAATGACTTCAAACCCCACTTTGAGGGATCTGAGGTTGCCATGCTTCTGGTCACGGATGATGGAGTAAGGAAGGACAGTGAACCCCTCCCCACCTCATTTCTTCCAATGAGCAGGATGGGCCAGTGGAGGGTGTCAACCTCTCCCCTACTCTGATCTCAGGGCAACAGAGGGATTGTCACCAAGTGTTGGAACAGCTCACATCTCTCTCCTCCCTGACCCAAGGGCTCACTACATGGTGTACCAATGAAGCTGACACTGGGGACAGTAAGATCTTCAGGCTATCCGACAAGGTGGGAGCTGGCATAAAGGAGGACATTCCAAAATACTAGAGATAGGGTAATTGAGCCCTCAAGCAGCTCTTGGTCCAATCCAGTGCTGCTGGTCTCCAAGGCTGCCCCTCTAGGTACACTCACTGAACTCAGATTCTGTGTGGATTACCTGGGGCTCAATGCATTCACTAAGAATGATGCACACCCTGTCACCTGAGCTGATGAGCTCATTGATTGATTAGGGGCTGCTAAGATCCTCAGCAAGATTGATTTAATGCCCGGGTATTGATAAATAGCTTTAACTCAAGAGGTTCAGGGAACGGTCTGTATTCTCTACCTCAGAAGGCCCCTTCCGGTTCCAAGAGATGTCCCTTTGTTTGAAAAATGTCCCTGCCACTTTCCAGAGGTTGGTCAGTCAGGTCCTGGCTGGGTTGGTGAACTTCAGTGGCACCTACATAGACAATACTGTAGTCTTCAGTTCCAGCCAGGAGGGCCACTTGTGCCACCTCAGAAAAGTGCTTCAGGCCCTGCAGAAAGTACACCTGATATCAAGGCCAGTAAGTGGCACAAAGGGCAGGGCTTAGTGGTCTACTAGGATCACCAAGTTGCAAGAGGCAAAGTGCAGTTCCTCCAGCCTAAAAATTAGACCATTCAGCCTTCAGAATGGTATTATTTTTGACTAGTATATGTTTACAAAAGATTTGCATTTAGGCATTGTTCAATGGTACTTACTACTTTGTGGAAATCATACTGTAGAACTGGAAAAATGCATGAACCTCCGCTCACTTTTTCAGCTTTGCTAGCAGTACCCGCCCCACCTGAAATAGTGAATCTAGTAAGGGCTAATTGCAATATGGGTCTACTCTGTCCCCTTTTTGAAATACAATTAATGATTGTGACCTTATGAGTAACTTTTATTTATTATTAAGGGACTCCAAAGATATAAGTTCTTCATAAAGACACAGATGGGATACCACCTGGGTTGGGCTAACCCACTCCGGATACTCTGCAACTCAGCAGATGGTGCCAAGTACAAAATTGGTATGCACTCTATATGAGATTGTGCATAGATGTTGCCAAACGGAGCCACCCGCTTCTGTGGGTAAAGTAATGCTTAAACACAGGGTTTGAACATTCCCTAAAATAGGGAACATTGATGGCTTTCCAAAAAGGCTGCTTTGCATTTATTACTTTTTTTTCCTGACACCCTCGAGAGGCTAGGGAGATATATGATCCTAGAGGGTTCGGTGGAGGGGATCCAGCATAACCTGCTGAGTGTATATATCGCACAACTTTTCACCTCATCCACACTGACACTCCAGGGACTGAATTTGCTTTTACCCTCAGTCAGGACAATCATAGGAAGGGTCTTTAATGACATCCTGAACCCAATGGGAATCACTCCAGGCCCCCAGGGCTGAATATAGGCAGGAAAGGAACTAGATAACTATGCCCTGAGTCTGGACTTAAGAGACAACTGGAAGGTCTGGAACCCATGGACCAGAGGACATGTGCACACATCGGTGACCCACGATTTGCTATCCCACATTGACTTTCTGCTACTCCCAGCTTTGAACTGCTTTTGCATGCTTTCTATATCCTACTGCTGGACTTCTGAGACCACGCTCCTGTCACAGTTCACTTTGGCATGGGAGGGTGGGAATGGGACAAATTTGGCATCCTATGCTTGGTTCCTGTTGGAAGTTCAATTCACCTTCCTTACTATCCACTCAATTTAAGACTTTCTTCGAAACCAACCAAGTGACAGTCGACTTATCTAGGAGCCTGTGGGAGGCCTGTAAGGCCACCATGAAGGAACTAGCCCAATCGTACAGCAGAGGCAGGTCCCACAAGACAAATGCCCAGATTGCAGAACTGAAGACAGCCATTTTAAAGTTAGGAAAAAGTCATTAGGGCATTCTAACTAAACAAATGAGCAGACACCAACAGGTCACTAACATCTGTCCGAATTCGACCTGATGGTGCTGAGAGGGCTTGACCAGACTTGTATATGAATGGGGCAAGAAATTGAGAAAGCCCCGCCACTGGCTGGTTACCAAAGAAATGGAATCCAGAAAGGTGCCTTGTATCATCATGGTGCAGGAGTGCAAGTGATGATTGATTCTGAAATAGCCTCCACCTTTGTACAACACTTTGTGGTTTCTATATGACAATTTCACAAACCTGCCACAAGAGGAGCAATCCCCATTATTTGCACACATACCAATTCCTCGGATGACAGTCACCGAATGTGACAACCTTGATCAGTCCTTGACACTGGAGGAGTTAAATTAGGTGCTCAACTACTTTAACCCAGGTAAGACCTGGAACCAGATGAGCTCCTAACCGAATATTATCATACACTTTGCCAGATTTTCTCACCACATGCGCTAAATATATACTGTGAGGCCATCGCCCCAGTAACTTCCCTTTGGAGGTGTACCTGGCCACCATAGCAGTGCTGCTGAAGCTGGAAGATCTCTTGACGACTGTGCTTCCTATTGGCCAATTCCCTTCATAAATACAGTTCTTTGCCCAATTACTGGCAAAATGCTTCACCCACATTTTGAACTGCCTAGTCTATCTAGACCAATGTGGCTTCAGTCCCAATTTTAGAACATGCTACTTTATTCAGAGGGTCCAATTAGTGCTGGTCCGATTCCAATTCTTGCAAAGTTCCACTGCACTTATGCTACTGGATTTTGAAAAAGCATTTGATTCCTTAGATAGGGTTTTCTTAAATGAGGATTGGGTTCATTGTTTTGATCTGACTTATGCACCTTTTATGCAGTGCCACAGGCAATAATGTGGGTGAATGGGGCACTGTCTTCCAGTTTCAAAATCTAGCAGGAAACCAGGCAGGAGTACCCACTGTCTCCCTCCTCTTTGCCTTGGCAATGGAGCCTGGACAGCCTGTGTGTGTTGTGATGCACAAGTCTGTGTGTTTGATTGGGGAGTTGTTGTGGAGAATAGGATAGCCTTCTATAATGACGATGTCCTCCTGTTAATGGCCTGCCCAGATGAGAAGGGACCCTGCTTATTCCAGATCTAAGGGGCATTTGGATCAGCATATGCCTGCACGTGAACTCCCTGAAAGTATATCAAGGGGATGAGACGTGGCAAACAACCGGTCTGTTGAGATCCAGACCTTTCAATACGTAGGGATTTATATGACATGAGGCCCAAGCTGGCCTGGATCCTAAAGCTCCGACCTCTCACTCAGGTTTATATGGGTTAATAAGACTTTCCAGAACTCTGTTCTGACAAATGTGTAATATCCACATATAACAGCAGCAGCGTTGCATCAAAAAACTGTGTAACGCCATTTACTTGTGACATGGATGCTCCATATTTGTGGTTGGCTTCACCATGTCCAAAGCCCCTAAAGTGTGTCAAAAATGGTGACGCATCTTCTAAAAAATGACGCAACGTGTTGTAATGCAACTGCCCCCTACATGACACAAAGCTGATTTGCCTGTCATAACGCACTTGAAAGTGCCTCAAATCAGCATTGTGTTACTTAGGAGAGCATTTCTTGGCAGGATGCATGAAAAAAAATGACACATTTCAAAACATTGAACAGCAGAACATAAAATAATTTTAAAAGACGGAGGGCGCACCATCTACTAGTCGGGAGGGCAACAACCCCAACCCAGACAAGATGGCCAGACTGCAGGCCAGGGGAGGAGGAAGAGGAAGACCAATTTCAGTGAGGAGAACCAAATATTAATAACTGAGTTTAACGAAAATGAACACCCTTTCTTTCTCACCTCCAAACTGCCATCAGGGAAGAAAGAAGCCATTTGACAAGCCATACTGCAGAACGTCAACAGTGTAGGGCAAATATAGAGGACAGTACTTAAGATGAAAAAGATGTGGCATGACTATAACCGTAGGACCAAATAGAAATTGACCAGCAACCTTGGGGCAGCCGTGAGGACTGGAAGAGGACCTGATGTCCAGGAGGCGTTAGACCCATTGAAAGAGCAGGTGGTGTCACTCATCCCAACAGAGTTTGTGGCAGGAGTTGCCGGACAGCACAGTGCTGTGGTTGAGGACCATGATGAACTACAGAGAAAGTGACAACAAGGGACCACGAGGCTTATTAATGAAATTTGTAACACAATGCAGAGCAGCACAAGTCACTTTGCTGCTTGGAGCTCTGTGCATGCGAAAGGGAAGGAAACTCCTACATATGAATTAATGCCTCACATAACTCTGAAATATTTGCCCTGTCACATGTTAATCTCTAGCCCTGCCAAATTTCACTGACCTGTTGGTGATGTTTTGGTCCAGTCCAGGCTGTCCAATTGCACCTGAGGCTTGTGGTCTAATCTGCAACATTATAAACGTGGACTACAATTCCTATAATACAAAACAAAAACATCTGCAACTGGAGCAGCAAATCATGCATGTTTAATGGAAACTGTGCAGATATGTCAGTGTCAATGCCAGCTCTCTTGCACCATGTTGTCTTTGCGCTACGCAGTCGATATTGGAATGGAATGGAACGGAATGCTTAGTAATATGGTTTGTCAGAGTGCTAACTTCTCATCCAAGAATGCCTTCAGGTGCTGACTTTGTACAGGCTCACCAAGTAGGATCACTTGAAGAGCCAGGTGTATAGTCATTTGAACCAAACCATTTTGTTCCCAGCTGCCCTGATGTGTTGGCTGAGGTTTTTACATATGTTGGCTGCCATGTACGAGGCCACCCTACCTCTTGTCTTGCTCATATGGAATTTGGGTGTGGGAGTTAATGCAAGTGATGCACAGCAGAGGTCCATGATGCTGTGTTGGAAGCATAGATGGTGTGTGAGCTAGGTGGGACCCATTTAGATTAGCGCCTTATAGGTGTGTTGGAGCCATTGAACTGTCAGTGTCTCTGAATGGGGAGACATTATTGTATCTCAAGGAGGCAAGGGGTGATGTGTGTGCTGCAAGGTAAGCTGGGTAATAGTCAGTTTCTGCTGTGTATGTGTTTTTTTTCTACTTCAGAATGAGAGGAAACATGGATAAAAGGAATTCCAATAACGCAGGGCTCTTAGTCTGGATAATACATTTATGAAAGCACTTTTTAAGGTTCGAATAGGGGAAGCATGCAGGTCAAATGCAGCAACACGAATGCACATCCAAAAATAGTCACAGGAGTAGAATAATAATGATCATAGAAAAAAACTAAGAAAATACACTACTTTAATCATGAATTATATATCTGCATATACAGTGATTATATATTCATTCAAAATGCAAAGCTAAAAAAAAAGAATTAAAAATGCATCATCATGGGGCGAGGTAGGGACAACATCTCTTTGCCAACTTCAAGTTGAGAACCCAGACGACTGCAGACATGTACACCTACCTACCTACCTACCTACCTATCCTAACTAAACTTAACTCTAGCTTACACTATCTTAACATATATTAAACTATCATACCTACTATATACAAATGACAAGATAAACATTAACCACCACCCCATGAATACACACATATTTTTTATTACACACACTAAACATCAACCAGCAACCCACTTACAAAAATGAACACTATAAAACCAGTCAAATTCCACTAGCTATTAAAATATGTAAAGAACTAACACTAAACTACACTATAGCTATGCTAAACTCTAACACTATCCCTAATTTTCTAAAACTATAACATCAGCATTGGAAAAAACAGGGAAAGGGAAGTGTCCGAGGGAGAGTCCATATTTGAGCACTGCCTTTGCCTCCTGCAAAGTCAACATAATGGCACGGAGGCTTGACTGTTACTCTTGTATGCCATGCATCCTGATCTTTAACTCCTGGAAATCCTTTAGGACCAGGGCTTCAAACAAAAACCCACTGGTAGGTATGGACCCCTGGGCTGTGTGTTTGGCACCCACGAGCCAGTAGATGGGCTTGCAATTACCTCTGCTGATTCTGGCTGCTTTTGGCCACCCTCCAGTTGTTTGGGTTCGTTGGATTTTGCCCACCTTCCAGCATTGCAGGTACCCTCAAACTTGGCCCTCTCATACAGCACCTCCATCTTCCTGTATGCCTTGGCTACATCCCTAATGTGGCTATCGCGTTCCAACCTCAATGAGTGCTGTTTGATTACCTCATCTGTCATGTTATTTAGGGAGATAAAGGATGAACTTATCAGCTCAAGTTGTAAATGTACATGATGCCTGAAAGAATAGGCTTACATTGTCATACAATCATATGTGTCAGGCGAGACCAACACCAAATATTTAGAAAGAGATATGGAAAAAATACCTTCTGTACAAATACATCTTCTAATCAAACAAGGCAAACTAACTCAGTGCTGGCAGTGTAGGTATACCATGTGGAAATGTAGTCACAACATGCTTACAACCATTTCATTCAGGAGAGTGAGTCCCAATCATGGTGATATGTCCATAGGAAATAGGACACATGGTCCAGATATAGACAATATTACTGTTGGTATTGCATCATGCAACTGGGCAGTTATTTCCTCATTACCAAATGGAAAAGGTGATAACCTAAGAAAGTCCAGGCAATGTGCGTCTGCATTACATTACTCACCTGGAGTTACACAAACCAACACACATTGCTGCCTTGACATACTAAATGCCAGGTAGCCAATATATAGAGTGGTTGGCTACCTCCTGCAAGACATAACTGTAGTACACTTCACCTATTTACCCTCAGGTACTTTCCAGGAAATATGACACATAACTTCTGTTAAACAGTTATACCATGATGACCGTCACATAATCAAATATCTGTACACACATTCTCCCATGGCTACTTTCATTACCGCACAATTTAAGCACGGCAATGCATCTCAAGAGTGTGTGTTTCATGCTGGAGTACTCATCTGTACAAGATCCTTTTGGGTATGATGAGGGGGACCTTGTACCATGATGAAAATGTGACTGCATTGGTGCTAGCCTATATATGTTACCCAACCAGAAGGTGAGCAGTGTAATGGGCTATATGCTGCTGACAGTGCGTCACTGCAAGTGAATTTTTACACAGAGCAGCAACATGACTTCATACCAGGGCCGGATTTAGGACTGGTGGTGCCCTGTGCGACAGTTTATTTTGCTGCCCCCCACCCCATGACCTCACTACCACCTGGCAAATGTGCCCCTCATCTCTCCATCGCTCCGCTTGCACATACATTCATGTGTTTCAAAGCACGTGTAAAGGCTGGCTTTACTAATCCACTCAGCTATCCACATAAAATATAGGGACATTTTAAAGGGCCCCTCATGCCATTCTAATGCCACATTAGCATAATTTTGTTTAATGCTAATATGGTGTTAGAAGGCCAAAAAGGCTGTGCCATATTTACAAAGTGGCGCAATGCATGCATTGAGCCACTTTGTAACCCTTTGCGCTACATTATGCCTGCACCAGGCATAATGTATGCAAAGGTGGCATTCACCCCGGCAGATTTCTTTGTGTCATTTTTTTCTGGCACTTTTAACGCCTGCTCAGAGCAGGTGTTAAAAGGAGGCTTCCCTTGGTTACAATGGGCCTCTGGGTGCTTTGCAGGATTAGCATAAAAAATGTTTATGCTAATCCTGCAAAGCGCCTGACTAGCGTAAAAAATTCTGATGCTAGTCCCCTAACTACCGTGCAATGTTTTGTGTACTGCTGCCCAGCATCATCTCAAATGCCCTTGTACCATGACTCAAGGGGGAAAACCACTGGCCCTAGGCAGACCAAAGTAGTGCTGCAATGGGAAAGTACAGGTGTACACGGTAAGGACCATATCAGAGTATTCATGGCACTAGTATTGACTAGTGGCCATGCATGCTACTTTGCAACATGGTGCAAGGGTGCATGCCTTGGAAGAAGGTTCATAGTTTTCTGCCCACCTATCTGAACAAATACAATTGCCTGAGGCATGTTCATCTGTCTACATGCGCTGAACAATGCAGCACACATAAAAAGGTTAACATTATGGGAGATTGAACATTAAATTCCTCCGTGCCCATCATCTGTGCATGTTTCATAAATTGTTGGATCCTGGCCTGCTCAAACATGTATATGAAATCAGGTCATTTATCCAAATATGTAAACAACCACCAACAACACATTAAACAGCCCCCGGGGTAGGGTATAGCAAGTGTGTAGCATAACATGGTGAGGATGGTGAGGATGCTATGGATGAGGAGGATCAGGACCTGGATATCAGTCCTGAATCCCAGCTTTCAGGGGAGGGAGGTGGCCCATTTCCAGAGTTTAAAATCCCTGCCAGGGCAGGCAGCAGTATCTCCTTGCATAGCCTACCCCTAATGGAGTTGGTGGACAGGAAGGCAGAGAGGGAGTTCTGGCCACAAGTTGCCAAGCTCAAGTTTGGAGCTGAGGAGAAGAAAATGGCTCATGAATGGAGCCTCAAGGAGCTGGACCTTAAAGCCAAAACGAGCAGAGTCCAGCAGCAGCAGTGGCAGCATACTGGCAGTGTCTAAAGCAGACAAGAATATCTGTATACCTAAAGATTTAGTTCCCAATTATGTGGTGAGGGATTACACAGATAAGCGGTTTCCTGCTTATGATCTGACCGATGCAGAATCACCTGAATAGGGCTGTGCATGCACCCAGACAAAGCAGACTCCATGCCCCTGGAGTGTGTCTGGAGCCAGAGAAGGGGAAGGCAGGGTCCTGTGCACTACAAAGACTTCTCTTTCAAGTTTGCCTACTCCAAGGACAGGAGTGGGTATAAGTACTGGACTTCTGAGACCACATAGTCAGAATCCTTCTGGGCTGAGGAAATCCTGCCAGGAAGAAGAGCTGGATGCTCTAGGAGGGACTGCCACGCTGCCTGTTGCTTTGTTGTGCTGGCCTGCTGCTTACTGTTTCTGTCCTGGAATTCAAAGGACTGGACTTGACTTTCTACATCCTGCTTCCAAAGGTGCTCCAAAGGCTTGGACTGAGTGTACCTCCTGTTAAGAAGTCTCAGGAAACAACGTCACCTGCCCGTGCCTGGGCTCTCTTGCTGAGAGTCCTGACTTGCAAAGTGGTACCAAATCAAGTTTCTGAGCCCTTGGAAGTGAGTTCTGGTGCAACACCGAAGAAACTAGTGCATTGATTTCCAGAATAACTTAAAAACCTGTGCTGCTGTCTGGGCACGCGCCGCTGCCTGCACTGGACCCATGATACCTGCTGAGTGCAATGACTATGACCTGCAACACAGGTCCGACACCACTGCAGCATCTCCGAAGTCCCGCTACAGAGTGAGTCTAGACGTACGACGTCCATGGCATGTGACTCCGACTACATCGCAGCACGTGTGGCCCCGTGGTGTGATCACAACACTGAGAAGTCGACGCCACACATCTTGACCTACTGGATTCATTAAGCTCGCCTTCTCAAAAGGAACCAACACCTCACTGCTAACACCACATCACCTCCTCTGTTACTGTAAGGAACCAACGCACCGACAAAGCTCGAGCCATGACTGTTGTAACTTTCCTCCAATAGTCCTGAATTATTGGACAGACCCAGAGGGTATGAAAAAAGGTGCCCTCCTGCCCACATGCCCTGAGACAGTGTGACATCTCTGTTTCGACTATCTTGTGTAGCAGAGTTCGCAAATAGTAGGATTTATGTAAAATTTTAGGTTGCATGAGCCTAAATCAGGCTCTAAATGCTCCTTCCCGCAGGGTCTGTATGGCTTCAGTCCATTTGTTGTCTAACTCTCCCAGGTCTGGCGACCAGGAGGCTCTCAATGTCCCCAATGGGTTATGGGAATTGTTGACTAACTTTCAGTATACTACGGAAATGCCTTTTTTCCGGTATGGGTTCCCTCAACAGTCAGTCCTCCAAATGTGTTGCTTCTGGTAATTATTCCCCTGCTGGGATGTGTTTGCAGAGTGCGTGCCCTAGCTGGAGGTATCTATAGTGTTCAGTAGCTACCAGGTCATACTCCTGCTGAAGGATCCCAAATTGAATCAGAACCTGGGCTCTTCAGACGTCCCCCAGGTGTTCGATACCTATTAGCTCCCACTTTGAGAATTCTCCTAGGCTCCCTACTTCCCAGAGTAGTTTGATACCTCATAGTGGTGTCATGTTAGTGAGTTGATCCTTCCATCCCAAATAGGTCGTGGCCTTTCTCCACTTCCCTACAACTGATTGAATATGTAGTGGAAGGTTGTGCATCCCCCTCCTACAATATAGGATTGACTTGTGCTCTCTGTGCCCGATGGCGTCCTGTCTCCTTGGTATGCTGGCTCCTGACGGCCTGAGAATACCCAATCATTTATCATTAAAAGCTGCATTGCCCAGTAGTACTGCCTAATGTTAGGGACTGTCAGAACTCCTTCAAAAATACCGATCTGCAGTTTTGTCAACACAATAACTGGGGGGTGCCATTCAATAGCAGGAGCCTGACTTCATACTCAATCTTCCGGAAAAGCTCTGGAGAGACCTTGAAAGGCATGTTTTGTAACACGTATATAAAGCGCTGGAGTGCCATCATCTTATACAGTGCCGCTTTGCCTATTAGGGACAGTGGGAGAGTCGGCCAGTGTGCCACATCGATGTGCAAACATTCTAGTTGTGGGAGGACGTTCCTGCATAGGAATTCTTGTGAGTCTCAGGTAACATACATTCCCAGATACTAGAATCACTCTACCACTATTGTTCTGTATAGTCAGAAAGGAGTATCAGTGCTTCACCTGACATAGGAAAAACGACTGATTTGGTCCAGTTAATAGAGTAGCCTGAGTTGCTTCCAAAAAAGTGGACGACCTGCAGCAATCTAGCGATTAAGAGAGAGAGCTAGTATTAGTACTGTTGTGGCAAGCCTTTAAATTATTGGCAGACAGCCCTCCTCCTATGTTGCCTGGAACATGGCCAGCCTGGGTTTATCAACTTCACCAGTCATCCCCTTGTACAATTCTATATGCAACCCATTAGGTCCTGCCAGTTGTCCAGATTGCAGGCTCTTACCAGCCACCGTGAACTTCTACTCAGTCATGTCTTCCTCTAGTGTTTCCCTCTCCTTCCCTGTTGAGGCCTGGAGAGCTATGCATTTCAAGAAGTTGGCGCATTCAGGCTCTGACGAGCCAATTATAGGCTTCTATAGGTCTTCATAGCATGTTGCAAATGTATCGGCGATTGTTGTCCGCAGCTCAATGGCCTTATTCCAGATTGCAGGTACCCAGGAGCATTTCCTATCTTGTTTGTCTAGCCAAGCCATTAATTTGCTAGCTTTGACCCCTATTTCATACAGGCGATGCTGTGTCACCAGAGCATGGCTACATTCCCTGTTTTCAGCTATCATTCTAAGGTCATGTCTCACCAGTAACTGATGATGGAGTTCCTTAGTGTTCTCTGACGGCACCCTGAACTCCAGAGATACTATACCCTTCTCTCTGGACTGATATTCCAGCTTGTCTTTCTTTTTCCTGCCCCCTATCAGTGTCTGAGTTTGTCCTCTTTCTACAGTCTTGAACGCCTCCCACAGCACTGAGGAAGAGGCCACTGCCCCCTGGTTTTCCTGGAAGTAAAGCCCGGCACTCTGCCTGAGCTTTGCTGCTATGTTCTTGTCTCGGAGGTACCATGGGTCTATTCTCTGGGGTAATGCTGAATTTCTGGTGGGACCCCTCAGTTGGACCTTAACTGGAGAGTGACTGGACATACCTTTAGCGAGATGCGTTGCCGCTCTGAATTTGTCTGCATGGGCGTACTGCGTGAAAATGTGGTTTAGGCGGGAGAAGCTTCAATACAGGGGTAACAAGTTGCTGTATTGTCTTTGCTGGTGGTTGTGTTCTCCCCAAACATCAATCAGTCCCAGTGCCGCTACAAATGGCTGCAGCAAGCTCAGGTCTCCCCTTGCTCTACCCTGCTGGTTTTGTCCATCTTGGGTTCCATCACTTCATTTATGTCTCCCCCCAATATCAGGGTCCCTTGTGGCATCTCCAGTGTAAGGGCACAAATGTCAGGCATGGTGGTGGTGTGTAGCCTTGGTGGTATGTATGTGAAACAAATATTCAAACAAATACCTTTCCATGTGCCTGACAGGACCACAAAGTGGCCTTGGGGGTTACGGCAGATGCTTGGAAGGATAAATGACACTGATTTCCTGATGAGCATAGTAGTACCGCCTGCCCCAGTGGTATATCCTGAGTGTGCCACTAGTGTGTATCCGAAGCCGTTGAGAGTGCTATAATGATTGCCACAGATATGTGTTTGCTGTAGCAACACAAAATCTAGGCCTAGTCTGCGCAGGTATTAGAGTACCAGGGTTACCTTGATTTTGCTGCCCAGACCATTTACATTCCATGACCACACTTTTAATCCGGGGCTGCCATTTCTGTGTAGGCACTGTGTGGTATGTTGCGGTGTGCCTGACGTGTGTTGTGTCTCTCCTTGTTCTCGGTTGTGTCCATCCATTGTCTACTGTGCTTCTCTGACCATGCATGTTAGGATGAGTAAACTGAACAGTGAAAGAAAGTCTAATGTCTCCTAGTCTCAACTCCCCTCACCCTGCTACCATGCATTGTAGGCTCAAAACTATCCTTTTGGGGCAGAGGGAGTTAGGTATATGGTCTTCCAAAAATAAGTCAATGCTGGGTCCCTCGGCCACTTCAGGAGCCCCAACCACCATGATGTTATTCCTTTGGGCCCGTGTGAGCTGTTGGACATGTTCCTCCATTTTCTTTGACTTGGATTGTAGCAAGTGTATCTGTGATTTGGCCGCCATCACTTTCTTGGAACGTTTTGGAAAATCTGTTATAAGGAGTTTGGCCTTCACAGTAACTGCGTCTGTTTTCGGGTCAATGGTACGTTTTTGGTCATTGATGGCTGCCATTATAGTGGGTTCCTGCCCACCCACTGCTTCCGGTCCCTGTCCTGCCAGCGCTGAAGTCGACCTAGGGGAGGTGTACTTGTCCGTCTTATTGGTTTGTCTTGTTATGTGTCCCTTTGTCTGTACCATACTTTCTCAGTGGTCCTCACATGGAGCCCCTCAGGCCGGGTATTTTATATTCTTGTGGCTCCCTTGGGAAGCAGCACAGAGCAGAACAAACTCCTGCCAATAGGTCTCAGTTCCTCACCTTCACACGCAGGGCCACAGGGCAGCCCCCAGCCTCTGTTGCCTCCCCACTGGCAACCTCTACCCCAGCACCCCACTCCACCTGTGCTCCTTTTCTTTGTTTATTGACTTTCAGCCAGTTCTCCGAGCGACAGTAGATTAGGCACCATGTGGGGGCAGTCTTGAGCACCTTAGTGCTGTGTAGGGTATCTGACCTGAGACCATTTGCATGCATGAGTGCCGGGGTCTGGTGTTCCTGCGCCTCACAACCTTGATGCACAAGATCCCTCGCCAGAGAGACAGGTCCTGCTGCAGAATACGGGCATTCAGCCAGGAGCTTCCAGTGGTCCTCTCCTTACCATGCATCAGCTTCCTCAGCACCGCAGATGTGTGGTGCAGAACTGCGCTCCACTTCACCCCAGGTGCTTGACTCCCATGTGCCTTTGGTGGGCTCTAATCGGCAGCGCTGTGCAGAGCACTCAGGAGGAAGTCCTGCAGTGTAGTTGCTGGTGGTCCTGCAGGCCACTAGGGTCCGCTGTATCAAAGTTGGCCTGGTTCTGTGACAGTTATGGTGGGGCATTGCACCAATGAGCTCTATGTGCCTCCTGCCCAGCAACGCATCTCCCTCTTACCACCTCTGTACTATGCCTCAGAGCTGCCACCAGAGGCACGTCACTCTGTCACAGCCCATGTGGCCCCTTTGGAGCACCGCCTCGGCTGATGTCCTCTGATCGCCAGCAACGGGAAGGAAGGTAAGAGGGCTACAGCAGCTGGCCTCTGCTGGACCTGACTGCAGCTGGAATCTTGCAACTCAGGCACTGGACTGTGGGTCCTATGGCACATTTCCTACTTGCCTGCGGACTCATTGCGACCCTCACGGCAGGCCATTTCTGAGGGCAGAGGACCCAGCAGGCTTCAGGGAAAGTCTTTCAAGGATCGTGCTGGCTCGTGGTGCTTTACTGTATGTTTTGGTGCTTATATAGAAAAAGCCGGTGAGAGATTAGTGGCCGGATGTTAGGGATGGATCATTAAGCCCCTCGGAGCATTGCTATTGTGCAGCCATCATGGCTGAAGCCAAGCCACGCCCCCTGAGCTATTGTGTTTCTAAGCGCTATACTACATTTAATCTTTGAAAACTCATATTTTTTCTTGTATATGTTAGATTTTTGTTGTTTTGATCTTGTTTTACTCAGATAAATACAAATACTGGCTATGTTTCCACATGGTTTGGAGTACTTTTGTGATGTTTTCACTGTGGTTTGTGTAAGTTTACAAATACTTTACACATTCCCTCTGAGATAAGCCTAACTGCTTGAGCCAAGCTACTAATGGGATGAACAGGGGTTATTTTAGTTGTGTGACTCCCTTACCCTGACTAGAGTGAGAAAGGGTGTAAACCACTGCAACTAGAGACCCCATTTCCAACACTGTGACATTTTTATACAAAGTAGAATGATACAAAAGTTTAAAAGTTAACTTTCACAAATAAATTATTCAGTCATCCAATAGAAAGGCAAGGACATTGTGAGACAGGAACAGTTTCCATTGAGTTGATAAGTTCTAACAAAGTGTGTTCTAAATATGTGAAACAATTAATATAAACTTTTAACTACACTCCAACACTTGGATATTTTCTCATTCGCCTGAATATCTTAAAGAGAGAACAACCATGTAAGTTTTTGGTATGATCACATTATGTCGTCTTTGATCTCACACATGCTTACATTAGAAGCATATTATTATTCATAAAGAAAAATATTTAAGATTATTTAAGGAAGTAGAGATTCCAGTGCAGGTCAAATGGTTAAAAAGAGTAGAAAAGATGCATTTTCTTTGTTAGCATAGGAAGTATGCATCATTACAAGTAGTGCAAAAGTCAGGAAAGAAAAATTTTAGCTGAGCTATGGCAGTTTGGAACTTGTTAACATTAGCAAGTCAAGCAAGTGCAGGTCGAGCAAAATTTAGAAAGGAAAAATGAATGTTTAAAATGCAGCATTTGGTTAGTCCGACAATCCACTCATATGGATTAGTATTTAACACATTTGATTTTATTAAAATCTTTTAGCAGGGAGGAAAGAGAAATTATGACCCTCTATGCAACAATAGACTAAACAACAAATTACAATATGTATTGGGAACTTTTGGAATTACTCACCTGAGCCAGGGACATGGGAAACTACTGCTGACTCCGCTTGACTTTTTCACTCTATTATTTCAGGACTCAGGTACCAAAGCACTGAATCCTGTAATGGCGGTAGCAACAGATTTTACTCTTTGCAGCCAGCCAAAAAGACAGCTCCAGGTCTGTGAACCTGGTGTTGGATTTCATGGAACTGAAATGGCCGACGGAAGAGAAATCTCCCTCTTTCAGTCAGGTTTGAATTTTTTCTTTTTTTTGGGGGGGGCTCACTGTTACACCAACCCAGTTTTGGTGACCTTCCTGATTTACGTTCAGATATCTCTATACTTTAACCACTTCATGCCTGGACTGAAATATTGTTAAATGTCAATTCTTTGAAAACCAACAAACAGAGTTGCACCTAAACAAGCATATACATTTCATTGAGTAGAATCACACCTACATCCCATGTTTAGAGCGATTCCCTTCATTGTTATCCTTTTTTTCTCTATCGAGGAGCAATTTTTTTGGGGGGGAGTTACAATGGGGAATATCACTTTTCAGAACTCCACTTTTTTGACCCACTTTTAACTTGTCTGCACAAAACCTGCCAGGAGAAACCTAGGTTGTATGTACTTTTAGTTGGAGATTTACTTGCAGATTTGTTTAAGAGTGCTGAACTTATTAAGACAAAAAAGCTTTTTTGAATGGAAAATCTAAGCTAACCTTAACTACAAAGGCTTTGTCACCACCCATGTAATTTATGTGTATATATTAATTTGTTTATAACTTGTATGCCATTTTTACGAATCAGCACAAAATGTGTCAACGTTTTACATGTTTCCTTGTTCAGCTCACTCCTAGTACTTTCAAATTAGAGCATATTCATCAAGGTGGAGCACAGTTAAATGAGGGAGGCAAAAATTGTTTCACAAATCCACATGAAATTTGTGACCATCTGAGCGCAATGAGCCAGGTGTGGGTTACATACTTATCCCACTACTGGGACAAGCTGCATCCATTCTGACAAGGCCCAAATATGTCAACATGGGCCTGGTTTTGCTTTTTTTCCTAAGGAACCTAACTTGGCAATTTGGGTTGGA
Organism: Pleurodeles waltl; assembly: GCF_031143425.1. NCBI lineage: Eukaryota > Metazoa > Chordata > Amphibia > Caudata > Salamandridae > Pleurodeles > Pleurodeles waltl. Next base: position 655,520,882 of record NC_090450.1, read on the forward strand.
CTGTTCCTTCTGGGGCAGGACCAAGGCTGATTTGCATATGGCTGGTTCCTGTCTGAGGTGGCATGGTGGACAAAAGAACGATGGACTGGAAAGCGGCCCTGAGTAATTAACAGTGGTTAAGGTTAAATCAAGCATTTCACCCTTTACTTTTGAGTTTCCCTCTGTTTCTTGAAGAGACATTTTGTATTTTGGCATTTTAGAAGTGTTTGACCCTTTTATTAAATATATGGACAAGAGCCCTCAGTACAATTTGGTGTAAATAAAAAGCACTGCAGGTGACCTTCATGACACTATTCAAAGCTATGGTGTTATAAAGCACAGGGGCCAGATTTACTAAGCCCTTGTGTTGCCCTTGCATCTCGCAAGGCAACACAAGGCATCGCAAGGGCTTAAGTGAGATTTACTAAGCCACGCAAAGCCACCTTGAGTAATTTTGTACTTTAGTAAATCTAGAGTAATTCAAGGCAGTGTAAATTGCTGTTTTGCATTAGTTTGCATTGAGAAGGCATTCCATATGTGGAGCACGGGCTTGCCCACGCATCCAGCCATGGATTTTAGAGCAATTACAGATATACAAAGACTTGTAAACCTGGGACTGCATCTAAATGATTTGCGTTCCCAAAAGAAATGTAACAGGAGAAATATCTCTATTTCTCCTAGTTATTAAATGCCTTAAAGGATTATGTAAGTGAAGGAAGGTGTATTTTCCTGCACAAAAACAATTCTTTCTGTAATGCAGGCATCCTTGCACCCTTGTAAAAGGGTGCCTGCGTTGGTGCTAGGCAGCACTCAGTGCACCAGCACAGGTAGAGAGCAGGACTGGATCAGACCTTCGTACAAATGTTACATTTCTGCTCTCCCCCTGTGGTGCAGCGCAGCAAATTTTCTTGCTGTATTGCCTTGCATGACATTTTGATCACTCTGGCCCCAGGGATGAATCTCAGATCAACCGCTTCATCATCGAGAAATTTGCAAACCCTCTTTCCTTTTTCACAATATGATTTTCCTTGTGTCTTCCAGTTGTTATCTTTTCTGTTTCTTAAATGCCTGTCTGCATCTCCTTCAATAAAGAATATGTGTGCTGAATTCAGCAGTGATCCAACATTACACATACCACTTATTCACTGACTCGCATTTTCCTGATAGATGTTTTACACACAGACAACCCACACACAGGGCCACCAAAGCACTTCAGTCTTCACAGGCACCCCCACATACCAGTGGACATACGACCTTGATCAACAGCCAGTTCCTCGGCAATTTAGTAGTCTATCCACCACTAATACTTCCAGTTTCAGCCCAATCCTGTTCTGCTGCATCTTTTGATATTTGAATGTTAGGACATACTGACTACTCTGCAAACGTGCCTCAGTGGTGATCTATAATGCCCTTGGTATCTCATTTGATTATCGATTCATATTATTAAAACAAATAGGCAGAGATCCAGGGAATCATAGCATTGGGATCATTACTCCTTACCAACCCTTCGCAATCTTGATCTGACAGTTATCTTCAAAGCTGTTCTGAAGCGTTCACCCACACTGTTCAATTACTGAAACCTAATAACAGCTTCACCACTGCAGCTTCTGGGACTTGTAGTCACGTGGATTATGTTAAAAACAGGACTACACGCTCCAGAATTAAAAGGAAAAACCTGGTCTGGATCAATAAATCACGCAATCACCTGTCTAACTTGGCAGGTACGTACTACTCCCTCTGCTGTGCAGATAATTTAAAAAACAACTTTTTTTTCACACTTACCCTTTTCCACCCATGGTTTTAGGTCACTTAGAGGTAGGATTCCCAATGTATCTAATTTTTACACTTTTGCTACCACTAATATGGCACCATAGGATATCGTTCCAGCAGCTCTAATGGACCGCGAGATCCGAATGAGTGTTATTTCCCACCCTAATTACCTCCTCGTCCTTCTCGCCGTGATGAATCACGCAGTAAAGCCCTCGTACCTTTAGTCACAATCTCTTCCCTTCCCAAAATATATACCCCACTTACTTCCTGTTTCTTTTTCGTGGTTTACTTCCTTCAGAGAAGGTACAGGAGAGCATGCAACAGTACTTGCACAAATCCCGTATTGGCGCGCGGTGCTGGCGACCCTGGGAGCGTCATGATTTGGGCATCTCAGTGGTAGGTGAATCGGATTTTCCCCAGGGCCAGTAAGGTAACGGGCTCTGCTCGCGGTGCGACAGCCTTTGGCTCAGACTTTAGCTCTTTTTACGCAGCCGGAGGTCTGATGTGCCTTCCTTTCTGGCTCAGATGGGAACGGCTTTGAGCCGAGGGCGGATTTCACCCGGCCAGAGGTCTGAGATGCCTCTCTTCACGCGGGTTGAGAGTGTCTGGGTTGCTAGGGTACTCAGCTTTACTTACCCGGGTCTGTCAACTGGTTTTCTCAGTCTGCTGGGGTTACCCCATGCTTGAATCTGGTTATTTTGTATGTTATTTAAAAAAAAAAAAAAAACGTTACTATTGGTTCCTGTATGCATGTCAGCTGGGGGTTGGCTAGGTTGTTACTGGCCATTATTACAGGTTAGGTCTGTTTTGGAGGAAGTTTCAGCCCCAGCGGTATCACTTTTGGGACTGTTTGTTTGAGAGATGTTTTTCTGTGGGTATCTGTGTTTGTTTACAATGAAGAAGCGAACTGCGAAGAGACTAAGGTCACATTCTCCTGATTCAGAGGAGGAGAGTGTTTGCAGGATGTGTCAGCAAGAGCTGGATAGTGCCCCCGCTCGGGTGTCTATTTCCCTGTCTGTTGTGGAAGTCCAGACAATGATGCTGCTGTCCCTAGAGCCTTGTCTGTCAAGCATTAAGCTAAGTGTGCTTCGGTCTAGTTGGGTAATGATTCAGATTCTGACTCTTCAGCTGATTCTGTCCCTGAGAGACAGGTGGTGCCTTGTGGGTCGTTCATTTCGAGAGATAAAATGTCTTACATTCTGTCTCATATTAGCGACAATCTGGGCATGGGGTTGCCTCCGGTGAAGGCAGCTGCTGAGGACCTCTTCACTGGGTTTGCTAAGCCTGCAGCACTTTCATTGCCATTACACCCAAAGATCAAAGTGGCAATCTTTAGGTGCTGGGAAGAGCCTGGGCACCGCAAGGTTCTCCTCTTTCTTTGAAAGTCCTATGCATTAGAAGATAGGGAGATGCTTTTGCCACCTTTCATTAATGTTGATTCTATATTGGCATCTCTTATTGGTAGGTTCTCATTAAATCCTGATGATTGTTTTCCCTCAGATCATGTGGATGTGTAAAAATGATGAAGAGATTACAAAGGAGAGGCTATTCAAACACAACACTAGAAACAGCCAGCAGAAAAGTAAAATCTCGGTCCAGAGATGCTCTCCTTTTTGCTACACATGATAACAAAAATAACAAGTGGGAGAAGGGAATAGGTAGAATGAGATTTATTACTACTTACGATACCGCACATACACAGGTGAGAAATATATTGCAGAAACACTGGCATTTGTTGAAGAGTGATCCAGTGGTAGGTGAGGACATGTTGAATAGACCTCAGTTAACTTATAGAAAAGGCAAATCCATGAAAGATATGTTGGTAAAGAGTGATGTGAGGCAGCAGACCATTAGCAAAACCTGGATTTTATAAATACCCCAGATGCAAAGCTTGTAAGAATGGTGAGAACATTAAAACAGTGACATTGGGAAATAAAATAGTCCATACTATCAAGGGAAGATACACGTGCAAAAGTGACTTTGTGATATATATTCTAAGATGTAGTTGTCCGAAAATGTATATAGGCAGCACTAAACTACAGGTTCATAAACGGATTCTTCAACATCTGAGGGGTATTTAAAATAAAGATGAAACCTATCCAGTTGCTCAACAAATGCATGACATTCATGGAGGCAAAGTGGAAGAACTGATTTATAGTGTGATAGATGGGATAGCCAAAGATATCAGAGGTGGTGAGAGAGAAAAGAAATTGTGTAAGTTGGAGTCGAGGTACATAATAGCACTGGACACTAAGGAACCTAATGGGTTGAACAGCACTGAATAATTATATATTCATCTTCATTAAGCTGCACAAAAAACAAAAAAAACAGTACTTAGTGATTTTTCACGTGATCACATGATATATAAGGGCAGCCAAGATGGCGACCACCAGGTTGAGAAAGGCAGTGACGCCAAAACGCGTTCCTGTGTGTAAATAAACCACTATACTCTTAACACTCGTGGAGTGCCGTACTTCTGGGTTTTGGGAAGAGAGTGGAGAATATATATATATATATATCTATATATATATTTCACGAGAGACAAATCTCTATAGATATGTATGTATGTGTATATATATATATATATATATATATTTTTTTTTTTTACATGTGTTGTTTTCCAGGAGCCACAATCAGTCCTCCAGGAAACCACACATGTATAAAAGTGATAGATTTTTATATATATATATATATATATATATATATATATATATATATATTGAGAGAAATAGAGAGAGAGATAGATAGATAAAATTAGATCTGTCTTTTGTCTAGCAGCAGTTTTGATGCCATAAAGTAGCGCAGATGGTTTATTTGCCTGCTGCAAAGGATATACATGTATATGTATTTAGCTGAGTGGATTAGTAAAGCCAGGCGTTCGTTACCTGCACTTTAAAACAAATGAAATGTATGTGTGAGGGGGACTATGGAGATGTGAAGGGCTCTTTTGCTGGGTGGTACTGAGGGAATAAGAAGAATAGGTCATGGGAGGCAGAGCACCAAAAATGACTGTCGTACTAGGTGCTACCAGCGCTAAAGGCTGTGATAATGGGTATGTGGTAAGGTGAAATAACACTGTTTCTTTTTTTTATTTTTTTTTCACTTTCTTCAGAGAATATGCTGAATCAGAGAAGAAGCGAAGGTAAGGTGATGACATTTACTATTGGACACATCACACACCCACGAGTGATTTTCAGTTGGCGGAGTCCCATCCAACGACACTTCTTCCAGTGATTCTGAAGGAGATGATGATGACAGCCATGCTGCCCCTTCACAAACACAGTCTGTGCAGCAGGACAACATCGGGTTATCCGAACCAGAGAGCAGGTGCATGCGGCCACAAGCACAGAGAGGGAGTGCTCTCTTGGCAGCCCCCCTGATTAGTTCTGCCCCAAATTCCAACTTTTACTGGTGACGCTGGATGTAAAGTCGATACAGCCAACTTTTTGCCAGTCGACTACATCCATCCATTTTCGGATGGTGACTTCCTTCAGGAAATTGTGCAGCAAACAAATTTGTGTGCAGACAAATTTCTGAGGGAGCATGGAGGCACTCTAGGGCCTCGTTCTAGGGCACGCCAGTGGACTCCCACTTCGGAGGCGGAGTTGAGGGTATTTTTGGGCCTTACGCTTAAAATGGGGTTAGTGCAGAAACCCACCCTGCAATCCAACTGGACGACTTGCACGGTTTGGGTAATCCCCATCTTCGCACCATATATGAGCAGATATCTTTTTTTGCTACTGCAGCGCATGCTGCATTTCAATGACAATTCTGCTCCATTGTCCCGAGACCATCCAGACCATGACAGGGTGTTCAAAATTTGGCCTGTCGTGGAACATTTGTCTGCCAGGTTTCCAGAGATCTATACTCCTGAAAAGAATATAGCAGCATATGAGTCCTTGATCAGGAACAAAGGACGGCTGCTGTTCAGACAGTACATTGCGAGCAAAGGAGCTTGCTATGGCATAAAGCTGTACATGCTGTGTGAGAGCTCTTGTGGCTATGTCGACAGCTTGAGAGTGTATACAGGGAAGGACTCTACCCTAAACGATGTAGGTTGCCCTCCTGCGTTAGGGGTCACAGGTAGGATTGTATGGGAACTTGTCCAGCCACTCCTTCACAAAGGTTATAACCTTTATGTGGACAATTTCTATGCAGGAGTAGAGCTGTTCAGTGAGCTCTACAAAGCTGGCACTGTGGCCTGCGGTACAGTTCATTGTAACCACAAAGGATTCCCCCAGGAGCTTGTTTGCAAGAACCTCCAGAAATCTCAGAGTACTGCATTGCGTTTCAACGAACTGCTCTCAGTCAAGTTCTTGGATAGGCATGATATATACATGTTCACTACAATTCATGATGAGAGCACTTTCCCCATCATGGTTTGGGGTCAGATGGCCAAAGTCCACAAGCCCATCTGTATATTTGATTACAATAAGTACATCGGCGTAGTGGACAAGAACAACCAGGTTCTTCAACCATACAATGCGTGTCGTGAAACTCACACTTGGTACAAGAAACTGTTTACCCACCTGATCCAGATGGCAACAACAATGCGCATGTTGTTTACCGTCAGACAACCACAGGAAGACTCATGACTACTTGACTTCCAGTTGTCTGTAAATGAAAGCCTCACTGCTGTTACAGAAGCTGCAGCAGCCTCCACCTCATATGTTCTGGAGTATGTGGCAAAGCTGCAGGAACAACACTTTGCTGGTCGCATTCCTAAAACACCCAAAAGGTATTGTCTATGTCGTCGCTGTCAAGTGTGCTTGGAGCTTGGAAAACGGCAGGAGAGTCGGTATTACTGTCCCCAGTGTCCATCTCAACCAGGCCTCTGTGTCCCTACTTGCTTTTTGTTGTATCATACTAGGGCAACATTATGGGAAATCAACTGAGGTGGAGCTGCCGTTGGGTATTCTTTCAGTGGCTGTGCATGGATACCGAACGTCCATGGGCCACTACTTCGTTAGGCAAGCAGCCACAGAATTTTACTTCATCTACTTCAGGAAATCATGGACTTCCATATGGCCTTTCTTGAGACCTATATCCACCATAAGAACGTGGTAGGTGTTCTGCTCAATTAACGTGCATTATAGTCCCCATACTGCACATACTAGTGGACAGAACATATGCCTTATTTTCACGGAGTACCCTGTGTGGCAGAATGTTAAAAGCATGACTGAATGTTGAAGTGCTTGTTAGGGAACTTATGTATCCTACACAAGGACTACCAATTGCCAACGAGAACCAGAGTAAGTGTAATAAGTCAAACAAATGTCCTGTCGGATATATTCACCAACATTTCTACTTGTTTGAAAGTGTGTAAACTCAATTTGTAGCTTCACTTTCAAAGCAAAACTAGAAGTGTTGGTGAATGAGTCCCACGGGATATTTGTTTGACTTTTTACTTTAGAGACCTTAGGATGTCTTCACCAGCATGTCTGCCTTAGGTTCAACAATAGATATGCACACTCAGTTTGAGGAATAGGCCTCCCAAGGCATACTCGGACACCCCCAACTGGCATCCACAAACTAGTATAGGTGCACTTGGCAAATATACAGGATTAATCAGGACTCTGATGAGAACGGAGACATGAATAGGTAAGGAAAGCTTCTGGTAGGTGTGCCTTCACAGGGATATTGCACAGGTAGAAGGCAGATAGTAAAGTTAGTACGATATACATCATCTACACCTATGGATTCAAACCCATTGGTGCCATCCCAACACTGAAGGACAATGACACGTATGGGTCAGTGCTTGACCTGCTTTTCATGTTCATCCTCCATCAGAACTTAGTAGATGTTCAGTTTGCTGTATGATAAGTGCATCACAGTCACAGCAATGCACATAATGTTCGCTGGGACATATGCTACGTTCTCACAGACTCCCCTGTGTGCCAAACACTACCCTTTTTCATAACATATGACCTTCTCTTTAGGGGCCATCGTTAGAATTTTCCAGCATGTCTCCCTTAGTTACAAAGGTAGATATGCTCACTCAGTTAGAGGAATCTCTTTGTACAGCATACTCGAACACCCCCAACTTGCATCCACAAACTAGAAGGAGTTGGATTTAGCACAGAGAGTGCACTCAAGGAGCATGAAAAACATGTCTTTCTGAGCCTTGGGTGGCTGTCATGGGAGTCATTAGAAAAGGTTTGTTACACATGCTTTCAGTAATGTTCAGGAAGAAGGAGGTGGTTACTTGACAGGTGGTAAAATGTAGTCAAACTTATTCCATCCTGTGGCGTATGAATGTGATGGGCCCTTGTCTGACAGCGGTAAGTTAATGTGAGTGCAGTGATTGGTTGGATTGAGCCCGTGGCTGGCGGTATGAAAGAGTTGTTTGTTGTGCATGAATTGGGGGGAAGGGACCATAAAGAGGTTGGTGCCTGGATGTGGCTTTATGGCCCACCTTCAGAAGGCTTGGTTTCAATATTCAGATACTTTGATAAGTATTCATGCTTTGAAACCATCATTTTGAGAGGTGCTAAAACCAACCAATGTGAGTGGTGGATTAACTGTAGCATACTAGTACCATTGGAGTCCAAGAGTGCAGGACTTGTGTGGCTCTCACCAGTTTTCCTTCACCCAGAATCCCCTTGAAATCACAACGTTCGCTTAAAAAACTCTTTTGCCTTGCATTTCGGTGAGCGGGCGTCCTGGAATCTGCAGGCAGCCACACATTTTCTACCACCCAGTTTTCCACTAAGTCTCCAGAGAAAAACTGCCTCACTTTAGAGAGTGGGCAAGTGACCACAACAGGGAAGTACCCAAAACGGATTGTGGAGACATCAAAATTACCTGCCACAAAACAGCCTCGTTTTGTAAGACAGTCACCTGAGTATTTGGTCCTGGGCTTAGAGGCCATATAGGGAAACCTAACAAACCCAGTCATTTCTGAAAACTAGACACACGAGGCAGTCCACGGAAGTGTGGCATGCATGGATTTCACAAAGTTGTCTGACCCAGAATACTCTGCAAATGTGAAACATTGATTAAAAACACTATTTTTCCTTGCTTTTTCATCACAGAAACTACAGAAATGTGCAGGGATCCACAAAATTGCTACCACCCAGTGTTTCTCCACTTGTCCTGATAAAACCACAACCCCACTTGTCTGTCTGTGCCTAGTGCCTGCGTCAGGAATGGATCACTCCAGAGTTAACAGTAGCCCTCATGCAAGGACTACCATTGACAATTGTGTGATCTATTCCTGTCGCGGGCTCTAGCCTACCCACACAAGTGAGGTACCATTTTTATCATGAGACTTGGGGGAATGCTGGATCGAAGGAAGTTTGTGGCTTCCCTCAGATTCCAGAACTTTGCAGCATCGAAATTTGAGGAAAAAGTGTTTTTGTGCCAAAAATGTGAGGTTTGCAAAGGATTTTGGTTAACAGAACCTGGTGAGAGCCCCACAAGTCACCCTATTGTGAATTCCCCAAAGTGTCTAGTTTTCAGATTTGTCCAGGATTGCTAGGTTTTCCTATGTGCCGGCTAAGCGAGTGGCCAAAATCCACAGCTAGGCAATTTGCAAAAAACAGATCAGTTTTTATTGGGAAAATGTGATGTTTTCATGTTGTGTTGTTGGACATTTCCTGTCACAGGCACTAGGCCTACCCACACAAGTGAGGTACTATTTTTATTGGGAGACCTGCGGTAACGCTGGGGTACAGAGAAATTTGTGGCTTCCCTCAGATTCCAGAACTTTCCATCACCAAAATGTGAGGAAAAAGTGTTTTTGTTTGCTGAATTTTGAGTTTTGCTAAAGATTCTGGGTAACAGAATCTGGTGAGAGCTCCACAAGTCGATTCATTCCGAATTCATTCCCCTAGGTGTCTAGTTTTAAAAAATGTATAGGTTTTCCAGGTTTCCCTAGGTGCCAGCTGAGGTAGAGGACAAAATCCACAGCTATGCACTTTGCAAAAAAACAGGTCAATTTTCTATCAGAAAATGTGATGTGTCCATGTTGTGTTTTGGGGCATTTCCTGTTGCGGGCACTAGGCCTACCCACACGAGTGAGGTATCATTTTTATCGGGAAACCTGGGGGAACATTGAGTAGAAGGAGGTTTGTGTCTCCCCTCGGATTCAAGAACTTTCCATCACCGAAATGTGAGGAAAAAGTATTTTTTTTGTGTCAAATTTGTAGTTTGCAAAATATTCTGGATAACAGAACCTGGTGAGAGCACCACAAGTCACCCTATCTTCGATTCCCCTAGGTGTCTAGTTTGCAAAAATGTATAGGTTTGGTAGGTTTCTCTAGGTGCCGGCTGAGCCAGAGGCCAAAATCCACAGCTAGGCACTTTGCAAAAAACAGCTCTGTTTTCTTTGGGAAAATGTGATCTGTCCATGTTGGGTTTTGGGGCATTTCCTATCACTGGCACTAGGCCTACCCACACAAGTGTGGTACCAATTTTATCGGGAGACCTGGAGGAATGCAGGGTGGAAGAAAATTTGTGGCTCCTCTCAGATTCCAGAACTTTCTGGCACCGAAATGTGAGGAAAAAGTGTTTTTTTGGCCAGATTTTGAGGCTTGCAATGGATTCTGGATAACAGAACCTTATGAGAGCCCCACAAGTTACCCTATCTTAGATTCCCCAAGGTGTCTAGTTTTAGAAAATGCACAGGTTTTGAAGGTTTACCTAGGTGCCGGCTGAGCTAGCGGCCAAAATCCACAGCTAGGCACCTTTGAAAAAACAGATCAGTTTTCTTTCGGAAAATGTGAAGTGTCCATGTTGTGTTTCGGGGCATTTACATTTGCGGGCCCCAGGCCTACCCACACAAGTGAGGTACCATTTTTATCAGGAGACTTGTTGGAATGCTGGGTGGAGGGAAATTTGTGGCTCCTCCTAAGTCCCAGAACTTTCCATCACTGAAATGTGAGAATAAAGTGGTTTTTTTGCCACATTTTGAGTTTTGGAAAGGATTCTGGGTAATAGAACCTGGTAAGAGCCCCACAAGCCACCCCATTCTGGATTCCCCTAGGTTTGTACGTTCCATAAATATATAGGTTTGCTAGGTTTCTGTAGGTGCCAGCTGAGCTAGAAGCCAAAATCCACAGCTAGGCACTTTGCAAAAAAACACATTAGATTTCAATGTAAAATTGTGATGTGTCCATGTTGATTTTTGGGGCATTTCCTGTTGCGGGCACTAGGCCTACCTACACAAGTGAGGTACCATTTTTATCAACAGACTTAGGCGAACACAGAATAGAAGAACAAGTGTTACTGCCCATCGTCTTTCTTTACACTTTCTCCTTCTAAATGAAAGATAGTGTGTAATAAAGAAGTGTATTTGAAAAATGCCCTGTAATTCATATGCTAGTATTGGGACACCCGAATTCACACCTTATCTTGGGCCCATTTTTTAAATTCAAAATTTTCCTTTATACCTATTTTTCACTCGTTATATTTCACCGAATGAATTGCTGTATAACCGCTATACAATGAAAACACATTGCAAGGTGCAGCTCATTTATTGGCTCTAGGTACCTAGGGTTTTTGATGAACCTATCAGTCCTATATATCCCTGCAACCAGAAGATTCCTGCAGACGTAATGGGGTATTGCTTTTGAAACTCTGACATCGCAGGAAAAAGTTACAGAGTAAAATGTGGAGAAAGATGTCTGTTTTTTTCACCGGAATTTCAATTTTATTTTTATTTCAGCTGTTATTTTCTGTAGGAAAACATTGTAGGATTTATACAACAGACCCCTAGCTGTATTCAGAATTTTGTCTACTGTTCGGAAATGTTTAGCTATCATGGATCCAACATTGGTTTCACACCTATTTCTGTCAGTAACTGGAAGGAGGCTAAAAGCAAAAAAATAGTAAAAATGGGGTGTGCCCCAGTAAAATGCCAAAATTGTGTTGAAAAATGTGGGTTTCTGATTCAAGTCTGCATGTTCCTGAAAGCTGGGAAGTTGGGAATTTTATCATTGCAAAGCTTTTGTTGATGCGATTTTCAGGGAAAGAACCTCCTGCATTCTTCTGCAGCCCTTTGTTCCCATTTTTCGGAAAAAGACTAAGGGGGTCATTCTGACCCTGGCGGTCCAAGACTGCCAGGGCCACGAATGACGGAAGCACCGCCAACAGGCTGGCGGTGCTTCCAAGCCCATTCTGACCGCGGCGGTAAAGCTGCAAGCAGCGCTGCCCTGGGGATTCTGACCCCCTTACCGCCAACCTGTTTCTGGCGGTTTTCACCGCCAGGAAGAGGCTGGCGGTAAGGGGTGTCCTGGGGCCCATGGGGGCCCATGCACTGCCCATGCCACTGGCATGGGCAGTGCAGGGGCCCCCTAACAGGGCCCCATGAAGCTTTTCACTGTCTGCCTAGCAGACAGTGAAAGCGCGACGGGTGCAACTGCACCCGTCGCACCGCCGCAACACCGCCGGCTCCTGTGTTGCGGCCCCCATTCCCGCTGGGCCGGCCGGCGCTATCTTGGTTAGCGCCTACCGGACCAGCGGGAATGTCAGAATGGGGAAAGCGGTATTTTGGCCGCATGGCGGCCAAATGCCGGTTACCGCCGCCCGCCAGGGTTGGAATCAGGCCCTAAATTTCCACTGTATTTTGTCTAATTTCTTGGTCTCCTCCAGGGGAACCCTCACACTCTGGGTACCTTTATGATCAATAGGATGTTGGGGAAAAAAAGGATACAAATGTGGCATACATAGCTTATGTGGACAAAAAGTTATAAAGGCCTAAGCGTGAACTACCCCAAATAGCCAAAGAAGGGCTCATCACCGGGGGAGGCCCAGCAGGTAAGGGGTTAAAGAAAAGCCGTCATTCGCATTGATGCCGCCTCATCTCCACAACTCCACACCAACACCTCCACTTCTCTGCTTGACAGCACCAGAACCGACGCTGCACCGGATCCAGCAAAGCCTCAATCCCCGATTCCGTGCATTGGCTTGTTTCTTCATTTTCACAGGGTACTGCACCTGGGGGTCCTTGCGACTCCGTGACCGGTGTCATTTGCATCAGATTGTTGGAACGACTCTGTCACAACGCCGTGCTATCACAAAATTGAAGCATTTGTGTTTCTAAGCGCTATATCAAAGTTTAATCTTTGAAAATTAATAACCTTGCTTGTGTATGTTGAATTTTTGTTGTTTTGGTCTTGTTTGATTTTGATAAATATTGGCTATTTTTTCTAAACTGGTGTTGTGTCAATTTTGTGTTTTTTTCCACAGTGTTACTGTGTGTGTTGGTACAAATACTTTACACCTTGCCTTTAAGATAAGTCTGACTGCTTGTGCCAAGCTGCCAAGGGGGTGAGCAGGGGTTACCTTAGATGTGTAGCTCCCTTACCCTGGCTAGAGTGAGGGTTCCTGTCTGGACAAAGTGCATACTGACTGCCAACCAGAGACCCCATTTTTAACAATAATAAAGGCATATATTTCTTTCAGCATTAACCTATGATTTCAAGCATTGCCAGGATAATTTAACATACTGCTAATTATGCCTCCAAAAGACAACATGTTAGTTTCTGGTTTTGTAAGTATATAAATGAACTGGTAGCTCCTGCATATGTACCTGTCAAGCATTTTTATCTGAAAGTAAGAAGTTTCTAGCCTCAGATTTTTGTTGTTTAAATATGTGGACTGCAAAGATGCAAATACTGCCTGCTTTAATGGGTAAGAATGCATTTTAATGCACAGCTTTTCAAAGTATAAGCAGTAAAACAAACTGGACAGTTTATATGAATTTAGTGATGCTTCAATAATATAAACGTTTGCAAATCATAGAAGTGTTTGTACACTTTGTACACAGGTATCATTGATTCTAGTGATGCCGGAAGATATTACCATAATTCAAATATCTTGGGCATACTAAATGGTTTTTATTAACTATCAATAAACATATTAAAATGTAAGTGACTGAGAGGCTGGTTCCATTTCAGTAATCTCACACCTTTTTTTTTTTTTTTCTGCATTTTGATCTCATGACTAATAGGAACCACTCTTAAATATATCCCTACAGATGTTCAAACTGATAGCCTAAATACCATGAGAAGATTAATTGACTCTTGCACGAGGAATCGAAATGTCGACCATACAACTCTGGGTTGCTTTTGATTAGATCTTCTAAATCCCAGTGTGCCTTACTGCCAGTAGTGACCTGTCACTGCTACTGGACTCTTTAGTGTAAGATTTCCCATGCAGTGCATTGCCACTGTCACAGAAGATCAGCAGGGTGATGCCTTTGCAGCAGTGTCTTGGGACTGCTGTGTGAGCTTCGACCTGCAGTGCTGATTCAGTGCTGCATGATTACAGAAATTAAAATGTCCCCTGCCCTGAGATCAGAATCCAGTAGATACAGTTTGCTCTGGCAGTGCCCTGTCAGAGCTTTTAGTCCCTAGCTTGCCAGAGGTGTCATATAAGTGTTAAAGAAGGTGGGGCTTAGTAAGGATCCTGGGGTACTCCATAGCTGATTTCCTTGGGTTTGGCGGTTAAGGGAGAAAGGTTGTCTTTTTGCATTTTTTCATTGAGGAAAGATGCAATCTATCTGAGAGTGGCTCCTTGGATGCCTATGTTTTGTAGCCTTGTGATGAGTGTGTGGTGGGAGACCATATCAAAGGCTTCCAAGCGGCCTAGGAGGATCAGAGCCGCACTCTGTTCTCACTTAAGTATGACTTGGGTGTCGTTGGTAGCCGTAATAAGGGCTGTTTCGGGGTTGTGGTTGCTTTGAAATCCGGACTGAGAGGAGTTGAGTTGAAGTTTCTGTTCCAGATGTGAGGGAGTTGTTGGTTGATGGCTTTTTCTAAAACCTTGGCTGGAAATGTGAGCAGGGAGATTGGTCAGTAGTTGTTGAGTGTGGTGGGGTCTGCCCATGTTTTTTTAGTAGGGTACTGACTTCTGCGTGTTTCCATTCCTCCGGGAAGGTAGCTGTGGCAATTGAGATGTTGAACAAGGTGGTGAGAACATGGCTGATTCTGGCTCAACTAGATTGAAGATGTGGTAAGAGCAGGGGTCGGTTGGGCCCCCTGAGTGGACCGAGTTCATGAAGCCGGCGATATCCTGTGAAGCGAACTGGCTCCATTCAGTTAGTCGGATGGTGGTAGCTGGGTCACTGTGTTGCTTTAAGAAGTTGGTAGCCTTGGACTGGGGTTTGAAGGTTGTCTTGTCATGGTAGAAGTTTGCAAGTGTGTCACAGAGTTCCTGTGAGGGTGTAATATTGATAATTACAGCCGAGGGGTTGTAGAATTCTTTGATGTTGAAGAGTTCTTTGCTGTTATTGAAGCTTGATGTGATGCGTGAGGCTAATGCCTTTTTCTTTGATTCTCTCATCTCTGTGGTAGAAGTGGAGGACTGTCTTGAAGGCATCCATGTCCTTGCTGGTGTACCATCTTCTTTCCAGTTGGTTAGTGTAGTTTGGTGGTTCTGAGGTCTTCAGTGTACCAGCTGGCCTGATTGATGGACCTTCTGTTGGTGCTGTTGCCTATTGGAGCGATGCTGTTGGCACAGTTGGTGACCGAAGCGTTGAAGTTTCAGATGTTATGGTCTAGGTTGTTGGAAGAGATGAGGGGTGGTGTTGATGGCGTTGATCCATGTGTCCATTGAGACTTTGCTTCAGCTGCAGCAGGGGCTTCAGGCAGACACGGTTGGCGGAGGTCTATGACCTGGTATTGTTGAAGTGAATGATAGTGGTCGGTCCAGGTGAGTTCCATGGTGTGGCTGTACCTGATGCGATCACTAGAGGTGAAAATTAGGTCTAACATGTGTCCTACGGTGTGTGTGGGATCGTGGGCGAGTTGGGTGAGTCCAATGTTGTTCATGCTGTAGAGGAGGTTGGTAGTGTTGATGTCATTGTAGTCTTTGAAATGGAAGAGAAAAATGTGATTGATTGAGTCTATGGCGAGGGGGCGATAAAGTCGATGTTGCAGAGGGTTAAACATGGTACTGGAGGATGGTAGGGGAGGGTGCCCTTGATGGAAGTTTTGCTGTCTGTTTGGATTTGGAAGTTGAGGTTTTCCATGCCTGGGGTGATGTCGTTATTTGCGGAGGTGCATTGGATGGATTGCTTGTGTATGATGGCGATCCCTCAGCTACGCTTGTTGATGTTGTCTTAGTGGGTGATCTTATACCCTTTGGCTATTGGGAGGCGATGTCTGGGGTGGACGTAGGGATGAGCCAGGTCTCAATGAGGAAGTGAATGTCTAGAATGAGGGTGGTGTTGAGGACCTAAATCCCGTTATGTACTTGCCTTGGAGTATGAGTTGAGAAGGGCACATTCGAGTTGGTGTTTATGTTCAGGTGGTTTCTGTGGTGTGTTCGGGCTGGGGCTGGTCAGTGGGCTAGTGTGCACTCTGTAGCAGGTGAAGTGGCAGTGGGTGCAGGTGAAAGGTCATACCCTGGAGTATGGGACAGTGCAGTGTTTGTTGCTGTGTTTAGGGTCAAGGTTGTAGAACTCAATGGTGTATTTGGTATCTGCAGGGACAGAAGGGCCAGGGTTGTGGCACTGGGCATGGTTCAGGCACAGGTAGTAGCAAACAGGCTTGCCTTGGGCATGCCTTTGGCGGGCCAGTGGCATGGTCATTCTGCAGCCAGCATTAAGTAGGTCCTGGGGTGGGCAGGGCTTCTGTTAGCGGGAAGAACAGTGAGCATGAAAACCTGGGTGGGAAAACCTGGGCAGTGATAGTGTCACTTGGTCAAATCGCAGCAACTGGGTCAGGCTGGAACTAACAGGAACTGGAAGACACAGGCAAGTGGCAGGCTAGGTGACCAGGTTCAAAAGAAAAGAAAAGTATACAGTTCCAGATGAAAAAAAGGGAGGGTATAGAAGCACAGTGGATTGAAAATGGAACCTGTGAGTCTACTCTAGTTAGAACAAGAGCCCTCACTCACCAATTGATGACATGCTTCATCATCAGGCTTTTGCTCCTCGTCAGGCCAGCACTGCAATGCCTGACGGGCCCCTCACGGGGGCTCTTTGCCGGAGATCTTTTCAGTGTAGAAATGCCGGTCATTGAGTGCTGGAATGTGGGATTGTTATAGAAAAATGTAAGTGAGTGAGGTTAAAAATGGCTAGAGGTCTACAAAACTCATATTTAATCAAGATCAGACCCCTGTCATGAAAAACAATATTGTGGGGGAAGGATTAGTTGTAATGTCTAATCTATCCTCAAAAGAATTAATAAAAATATGTTTTGTCTACAGTCCCTAAAATCAGAAAGTGTATGAAATGTCAGTATGGAGATCCCTATACTGCTTCTAAAGAGGTCAACATGTTTCTCGCATTTAAAGTCGTTAAAGATCATTGCGATTCGTCAGGACCAAACTTACCTAATCCACATATAGCATTTAGCTTGTAGTTAAGTCATCTCACAGGAACCCTCCTTATATTAAAGGATGGGCCCCATCGGGATAGCAACAAGCATCAGTGGTCCGATCTGGTCAAAATATCTTGCTCTGCAGATCCATGTGGCAGCATGCACCTACCCCTGCTCCGTGCTCCTGGGAATATATGAATAAATGGGCCTGAACTTTAGCGCTGGATGGAGGAGAGCAATTGTTAGATAAGGAGGGTTGGCTGTCTCTGCTCTCTACAGGCATCTGACATTCTGCTGTAGAGGACATAGTTGAGAGAGTAGGGGCCATATTTATACTTTTTGACACAAAACAGTGCCAACGCAGTTTTGCGTCAAAAAACTTACCACGGGCTAACGCCATTTCACTGCGCCACCCGGGCGTCAAATTTATACTTTGACGCACGGCGGCGCAAACCACAGGTGTGAGTCATTTATTTTGACTCAAACCAATGAGTCACGTCATTAAAAAAAACAACGTTAACGTGGCGAAAATGACTGTGAGCCGGTTTACGACATCACAAACCGGAAATGCAAAAATTTTTGACGCAACTGCGTCAAAAAGCGGCACAAAGACAGCAATATGTGCTAAGGAGAGCCAAAATGGATCCCAGATGCCTGCACAAACCCCAGGAAGATGACAATAGACCAGGAACCAGCCAGGAGTACCCACACAAGACCCAGGACAGGGAGAAGAAGAAAAGAAAGTGTCACTTCAGTGCAGAGGAGCAGGACATTCTGGTGAAAGACGTGACGGAACACCAGCACCAACTTTTTGTCACCTCCAAGTTGCCAATTAGTGGGAGAGAGGCAATATGGCAACAAACGGTTGGCTGTCTCTGCTCACTACAGGCATCTTACATTCTGCTGTAGAGGACATAGTTCAGAGAGTAGGGGCCATATTTATATTTTTTGACACAAAACTGCGCTGATGCATTTTAGCATGAAATAACTTACCGCCGGCTAACGCCATTTCACTGTGCCACCTGCATTGCAACCGGAAATGTGCAGTTTTTTTACGCAACTGCATCAAAAAGTGGCGCAAAACAGCAAAATGTGCTAAGGAGAGCCAAAATAGATCCCAGATGCCTGCACAAACCCCAGGAAGATGACAACAGACCAGGAACCAGCCAGGAGGACCCACACAAGACCCAGGACAGGGAGAAGAAGAAAAGAAAGTGTCACTTAAGTGCAGAGGAGCAGGACATTCTGGTGCAAGATGTGACGGATCACCAGCACCAACTTTTTGTCACCTCCAAGATGCCAATTAGTAGGAGAGAGGCAACATGGCAACAAATTGTTGACAATATAAACATTGTGGCAGAAATACGGAGAACAGTCATTGAGTGCAAGAAACACTGGCATGACTACAAGCGCAGGACCAAGGAAAAGATGGCCAAGAACAGGAAGGCAGCACTGCAGACTGGAAGTGGGAGTCCAGCACCACAGGAGTCCCTGGACCACATGGAGGAGATGGTGGCAGCCGTCATCCCTGAGGAGATCGTCACAGGGATTCAAGGACAGGACAGAGCAGAGTACCACGAGACAACACAGATGCAGGGTAAGTTGCATGGGGAACTAAAATGCCTAATTGTTAACTGCAACCAGGGGGGGGAGACATACCTACTACGCAATGCATGGAAGTCAATATATTTAGGGAGTGGCATGGGTAAATGGGCAATGTACGGGGCATGGCCTGTTCAGAGGAAACCTGGGGCACAGTACTAAACTACAGCAACAACCTTTGCATGGGGGTATGCTGCCATGCCAAGGATGTTGGAAAGGTAAAGCCAGGCCAGGAGGGTATGGAACAACATTAAACTGGAATGCTATCACACGTCAGCCAGTATTCTCCCTACATGAACTAGGGCCCAATTAACAATCTCAGGCCATATCTGCAAGTGGAATTTAACATTGACAACAGTTGCCACTACCACCTCTGCTGTGTGTGCAGGTCAAGTAGCTAATGGCAGTAACGTCCCCATAGATCAAACACACCCAAATTAGAGGGTTCAGGATGACAATGTTATCAATCCCCTGAAATCAATACAAATGTGCTAATCCTGTCAAATGTGATTGTCCATAGTTGCTACAAACATCAGCCATTGTCATGAACATTAGGAGGTACACAGCACCAATGTCATACCCATGCTGCATATGTCAGGGTCCACCCTATGCCAGGGTCACAATAGCTCCAATGACACCATGCACTAGTCTCTGCCACATGGCTACCTATAACCAAGGTCCTGTGCTTTGTAACATGCCAATCCTGCAACAACTGTACTCAAGCACTATTCTTCAGGCCACTATTTATCTTGTCACCCTGCCCTGTGATTGTCTCTCACTAACTCATTGGCAAATCCTGTCCCTCTGCACTGTCTGACACCTCACCCCAGCATGTCCAATGACATGTCCTTTTGCACTTGTGTAGGATCACAATGGAAGGTGTTACACTAATGGACTCACAATCATGGAAAATGTACATATTGCACTACAGCACTTTCAAATAAATAGCACTTACACAACAACTTTGTCTCTGTGTAATGTGACACATCAACCGTGAGGGAGATCAGTGATGTTTACCTCAGGTCAATGAGTATAGATAGTCAATACACCTGACCTGAAAAAATGTTGGCTGATAACTATGCACAGTGGTCTGGGTCGTACCATCATCTGCCCTTCCTGAGGGTTAATTCTAAGGAAAATATAAACTATACACCATAATGCTGTGTTGGACAGAATAACGCTTCCTCAAGGGATGTCTAAGCCACAAATTATTGTCTTCAACTTTTTCTTCAAGCCAAAACGTACGTATGTGACATTTGCCCCAAATTTTACCTAACACACACCATACTGCATGAATGGATGTGTATGAGTTTACCTACAAATATGTAACCGGGCTGAACATTGTAACAAATGATAGGTGTGAGTTATGTCTACCATACTACATGAGAGCATACTACCACTCACCTTATAAGGATTCGCTTGGACATCCGGCTGCAGGCAGACTTAACACAGTGTCCTCAAATCCAATTATGGTAGCAAAGTATGTGACTTTGAAAAAATACATCAAAAATTAAAAACACTTTGGGATCCATAGTTACCTTGAGTGGTGGGTGCAATGGATGGCAGAATCTTACCAAAGTATCCTTGGTGTATCTGCCAATGTAACAGCTCAGTTGTGATTTGGTTGCAGGATGGGACACAAAAGCTATTACTAAAGAGGCACTGTTGACTCATGCCAGGGCCCTGGCCCCCAAGGATGTGTCACATACTGTAAAGGGTGACCTAAATATTTATTAAACAGTAAAAACAGAAGCTAAAAGCAGGGGAAACACCTTACCTAACCTAACCTATCCTAACTACACATGACCCACAACTGGTCCTAACTAACCTAAGCTAAACTTGCTTATCACATTTAACGAAACAATCTAAACATCAACCCCCTCACCCCCTTATAAGACGGGACACACGGAGGACAACATATACTAACCTAAACACATACTATCTTATACTAAACAAATATATATTTTTTTGTATTTTTATTTTTTTATATATAAATTTTTTAAAACACACAAACCCCAACATTATCCACCTCCCACCCATCCACACACATAATAAAAAACAGATATACAAATTATCATACCCCTGCCCCCCAACCCACTACTACTAACTAAATTAACAGCCTATGCTAACCTAACACTAACCCTGTTAAACCCACTAATTAAAAGAACCAGGAAAGAGGAGGGAGGGGATGGAATCTTGGCTGAGGGCATATTGTCTACAAGTTTGCCCTCCGCAGGGTCTTTTTTATGGCACGCACCCTTCAATTTACTTGTGCCACCTCCTGCTGCAGCCTGGTCATTTTTCGCAACATACGGTCCATGTTCCGTTGCATCTGTTGAAAAGCTGCTGGGTCAATGACTGCAGCAGGGGTGGTCTGGGTGCCAGTTGAAGAAGTATGTCCCATTGTCGGTGCCATGCCTGTAGGAGGAGGTGCAGGTCGTGCTGTGACAGGTCCTACAGCAGTGGGGGTTGACGGTCCTGCAAAGGTGCCTGCTAAGGTTGGTGCCACCTGGGTGGTAGTGGTGGTGCTGGTGGTGGTGGCTGTGGTGGACACGGAAGGGCCCTCTTGGGCAAATGCCTTCCACACTCTGGAGGCTCTTTCATGGCGATAACGCCTTGCCATGTTGCGGAACCCCGACTCCACATCCAGAATGTGGCGGTATCGTATCACCCTGTGCTGATACTCCCAAATCTGGATGGGATTCATATTGGCAGCTGTTAAAACAAATAGAAAAACCAAACATTAGGTACTTCATAGTATGATATGTCTCCAGAGGTAAATCAGACAATACATCTAATGTACCAGAAACAGGCCATATCATCAAACAGATCACTGATTGTCCCTGAGGAAGTACATGCCAATGCAGCCTACACATTTCCTATCAAACAGCACAGCAATACTCTAAAAGATGGGTAACAAATTGAATGACTTATGCATCATTGTTCAACCATTTGTGAGGTAAAAAAAAATGCTGCAAGTCCTCCACCACTGACAGGCCAACTAATGACTATCTTCTTGATGACAATCAAGGGCCACAAGATCTGCAAGTTATATATGGAATTGCCTGGATAGAATGCAGTTGCTAATCATGAGTGGGTATCCTAGGTTTGGACAAGTCACTTACAGATTTACATGTCTGTGTACTAAACTTGAATCATCAGTCCTAGGTACACTTTTCACAACCCTACGCCTGTGCCTGAGGGGGGGGGCAGGCAACAAATACTTTCAAACAACAAGGACACCCAAGAACCTAGGGACAGTAAGGTGTACATGGGTTTGGGCAGCCCACCACAGGTAAGGAGGATGTCCAACTAGGACACAGCCTTGGACAATCCCATCCATACTTATGTTTGAAAATGCAGACAATTGTCAATATAATTTCCTACCAGTAACACATGACTTACAACAAGCAGATAGATGCAAGCACACATCTGCCCATGAGCTGCATGCACACCTAGGCCATTGTACTCAAGTGCCTCATACTCGTAGCACAACATGTGGAGCTACATGCTGCTAGGAAGTCAAACATACAGTCAAATATGTTTATTAGGGAATAGGGAAGCTGAAGTCTGTGGGTAAGACTTTGGCATCCCTGTTCTGTGAGAATCAGGGTCTGACGTGCTGACTAAATCACAAATATGGTCCTCTGCTACATTTTCAGATTTTAAGTTTTATCCACAAAAGTCATCCCTATTCACATGGCCGTGCCTACAAGACTGATCTACAATCCCAAATTATGGCAATATGCTAATGATTGCCCAACTCAAAGATGGGAAAAAAATGATACTCCACTCAAGGAACATATCTGATCATTGACCAGCGCATCACAACTTGCTATGTGTCCAAGACACAGGAGTCAATCACACAACATCAGCAAACACAACACAGAACAGAAATATCAACACTTACTGGAGATGTCTGGGTCCTCAAATCGAGCCACTTCTCTGATAGTGTAGGGGGCAGGTCCACCTGTAAGGCATGGAAGGGAGAAATGTGCTCAATGTCTGTGCAGTGTACAACACTTCCAAATACAAATACTATGTGTAATATTAAATCAGAAAGTCAAGCCTCTCAGACATGATGATACTGCATCCGACATACCACTGCAAACATGTACAGACCTGGGGACTCCAGTGAGTGATACACACATATCTGCACACATGCAGTGGCCCCAACTATCATGTGGTGGCAAACATGCTCCATCATTAGTTAGCAGACTCATTCATGGAGTGTATTCCTCTCATCATATGTATCCATGAGAGACCTGCAAAGCCACTTTCCTGGAGGACTGCAATACCAGTCACCCAGCTATTGTGACTAAGACCAATTTAAAACACACAGGCACAATGTACAGAGGGCCAGGGACAGTTGTTAGCCCTCAATTTGTATCATTTGCTTCATTTTATGTGCCACAGCTATGGTAAGTTGCACCAACCATAGAGATATGAACCAGTGTGCATAACTTTTGGCTTCCGTCCCTAATTTAATTGTGGCACTACAAAGTCCAAATATCAGTCTAAGATGTTACCTGAGGTCAGCTGTAACTTGTTATGTATGTGTCAGAATCCAGTTCAGACATGTATCCGAAAAAATTGAGGGACACGATATTTCTTGAAAATATCCGGATTTAAAACATGTCTTTCCTTGTACACTCACAGACCATGCATGAAACATATGTTAGAGCCACATTTGCATCATCTATTGACGTGAAGGCAGCACTAATTTACAGGCTCCTGTTGTGTTTTGTAAGTTAGTGCAGCTATTGCGTCAACAAATGATGGCAATGTGTAGGAATTATTGTATATCTCACAGGCAACTGTATGTTTAACTTGCATTCCACATGTCCAAAAACATTGCCTGCAGCATATGAACAAATATGCTACTGTCACTACAGAGCATTTAACTGTGCCCATTACTCTGATTTGTAATCACCAACAGGGCCACCAATCACAATCCCCAGGTGATCCAGCAGGTCTTGCTCCCGGGCAACTAGGTCAGCCCAACAGTGTTTCAGCTGATGGTCGTTGCGCGGTGTGCTGTAGATTCACTTGAGATGGTACTGGATCTTTGCCCACCGGAGCCTCCTTGCCTCTGTGTGATACCCCGGTATCACACGCCCACCTGCTTCGATCATTAAGGGTAGGAAGTGGCACACAAGCCAAATAATTCCACCCAAATCCTCCTCTCCCATCCTGCCAAGATGAGGCCTACCCAACATGCTTGCACAAAAAAAGGGAATAAAGGGGTACAGAGGAGAATGGAGGGAAAGTAGGAGAGGGAAATGAAAAAAGATTAACAGAACACAGCCCAACTATCCCCAAACTAACACTACCCACAACAGACTCCCAACAGTACAAGGACAAATTTAGACACCAGAAATGACCAAAAATCACTTACACAGGATACCACAGACACTTAGGAAACACAAAAAGACAATTTAAAGACCACACAGGAGACAAATTCACAAAATGCACAGAGAGACAAGTCAAAACACAGCCACACAGTAAGGAAATATCACAGACTGCAAAGTAAAAGTGAAAGTACACCCACTGTACCAATTCTGTAAACAGGATATCCTATTACATCACTTCCTGCCTCAAATGCAGTGCGTTTTTAATCTTATGTGTCAAAATATTATAACGCTTACAGTCTGTGCATCATTTGTTTTTGACGCACATGCTTAGAAATTACCCCGCATCCATATTTTGAAATATGTTTCATACTTAACCAATTTCAGGGGGTTTTAGGAATTACCGCTCATGGCCAATGGATGTTTCATGGCAATGTGTGTCATTTTTCAATGCATATGCGTCTTTTTTTACGCATGTGCGTCTTTTTTGATGCGTATGCATCAACATTTCTGTCTTTGACTGAGTTTGGTGTGCTGATTAATCTCACAGCTATTCACCACACAAGCCCCATCAATATGTCGGGGGCAATGTGAATCAGCGTGTGGACTGTCAGGGTCCTAACGTGTTGACATTTCATGCACATTATCTGACGTTGTTTGTAGTGCTGGAGGCACCATACCCAATCCATGCATACAGCCATGGTACACTGTCACTATTTGTCACTCATGCATACATGAAACCCATACAAGGGATGGGCCATGATTAGGCTATTTGGAGACAAGTTCCACCCCATGGTGCGATAAGTAAACTGCTTATGCTATACAATGTATTTGAGTATTCATTGTAGACCCACCTGACACAATACCCCAGGAGGAAAGTGAGGGCTGGGAAAGCAACTATGATACAAATGTAGCCACAGGGAACCTTTATGGTAACGCAAAGACAGGAATCAGTCAGACTAACAGGGTGCAGGGTCAATCAGGATCAAAAAATTTAACAAGGCAATTACACAGTGGGCAGACTGAGACTGGTCAAAGGTGGAACAACACTGTGGAAAATGAAACCTGTGTTTGTCCTGTGTGTTGGAACGTAACACAATAACCCAAGGCCTGTGTTACACAGGTGATTTATACAGCAATGCATAACAGTGTTATACTTAAAATGGCAGCTTCTATGCTGTTCCAGGCAGCTGCAAGGGCAGTGCATGTTCAAATGAGTGGTCTGCATTGAGGTGCTCACAGGTGTGTGCAGCTTCAGTCTCTCACAAGTCCTGAAGGTGAGAATCAAGTTCAAAGGGCCAACAGTACCTTTCACATGGGAAGCACTGTAGTGGTGATTACAGGTCCTACAGACTACAAGGCAGTGCATTATTCAACCAGAAGTCTATGCAGACAGAAGAACAATGACTATGAACGACCAAACTAAAGAGGGAAGCACACTGGATTCAGAATGTGAGTCTGGGTGTGTGTAGAGGAGGGATTATCTGGGTACACATATTCCCTTTCCAGGGACCTCTGAAGAAGGGTGGGGTGAGACAGGGAACATGGGTGTGGCAGGACTTAAGACCTGGGCTGGCATCTGCAGGGGATGTCTTGTGAGCATTGCTAGTCATACCTGCGGGACTTGTGCTATCCATTTGCTGCTTATATGGAATTCTTGTCACACATAGGGGGTCATTCTGACCCTGGTGGTCAACGACCGCCAGGGCCAACGACCGCGGAAGCACCGCCAACAGGCTGGCGGTGCTTCCATGGACATTCTGACCGCGGCGGTACAGCCGCGGTCAGAAACGGGAAACCGGCGGTGTCCCACCGGTTTCCCGCTGCCCCAGGGAATCCTCCACGGCGGCGCTGCTTGCAGCGCCGCCATGGGGATTCCGACCCCCTTACCGCCATCCTGTTCCTGGCGGTTTTCACCGCCGGGAACAGGATGGCGGTAACGGGTGTCGTGGGGCCCCTGGGGGTCCCTGCAGTGCCCATGCCAATGGCATGGGCACTGCAGGGGCCCCCTAACAGGGCCCCACATTGATTTTCAGTGTCTGCCGAGCAGACACTGAAAATCGCGACGGGTGCCACTGCACCCGTCTCACGCCTTCAACTCCGCCGGCTCCATTCGGAGCCGGCTTCCTCGTTGAAGGCGCTTTCCCGCTGGGCCGGCGGGCGGCCTTCTGGCGGTCACACGCCAGCCCAGCGGGAAAGCCAGAATGGCCGCCGCGGTCATTTGACCGCGGTGGGGTCATTCGGCGGCTCCCGCCGGCCGTGCGGTTACCGCCGCCGGCGGGAGTCAGAATGACCCCCATAGTCCTTGCAAAGATAGGTGATGTTACACTTACTGATGTCAAGGGTCTGGTCATATCTTATTGTCACCAGTGCAATAGCACATCCACTGCCTCATGTATGAGGCATTTTGTTACCTTATTGACTGATGGTGTCTTAGTTGTGTGCCATATGCTGCAATTAACCATGTTGCCAACATGTATGTGTGAAATAGCTGTGGTCCTCTGCTGTTGCCCTTCAAATGTGAAATGTGGATTTTTCTGTATCCTAATCTGTATTTCTGCAATGCTCCATGAGGCTACACTGTGATAGTTAAGGATATTGTTATGCAAAATGATTATCCAGGCCATGATATGGCGAATAGTATAGGTGTTTATTGACATATGGTAAGACAGTGAGGATGGATAAGTAGAGTTAAAAGAAATTTGGACAATATGTTGTCTCCGACGCAATCCTGCAGCTGTGTTTGGATGGTCACCCTCATGTTGATGGACAGCATCCTCCTCTTCCTCCTCTTCAGGCATTTGTGGGTCGGGTTCATATACGGGAATGTTCCTTCTTACACATATGTTGTGCAGGATGGCATAGGTCAAAATTATTTTGCACTCCAATTCAGGTGAGTATAGGAGGCTGCCTCCGGTGATGTCGAGTCACCTGAATCTTCACTTCAGGATGACAAAGGTCCTCTCGACTATGGTGCGTGTCCTCCGATGTGCCTAATTATAGGCACGCTCTGCTGCAGTGCTTGGGTTTGTAAAAATGGGGTCATGATCCATGGCTGGATCCCATACCCCTGATCCGCTGAAAGAGAAAATGAGTGAGAACATGTTGATGTAGCTTGCACCGTGATTATCACTTAGCATGGCAGTTGTTCTCTTGTGTTGTCTGTGACTCATCTGTGTTTGTGTTATTGTGTGGAATCCTAGGCTTCTAGGATGTACCATCAGCATTGAGTTGTTACCTTATCTGAACGGATGTTTGGCTGATTGACCGGATGTCAGCAGTCTTTTTGTAGAGTTGCAGTACATTGTGTACTCCCTTGCATTATGTACTGTGAAAGAGGTGTCCATGTGCCTGAACTGGGGGTGACATGATACTTCCATACACAGAATAAATTCCACAGTGGTGATAACAGTGTTGCATCTATATACCCTGGACATCCCATCCAATTTCACATATGCAATAGAATTATTTAAACATCAGTGAGACCCTTAGATTTGGCAAGGTGACGATGTACAACACATCTCCATACGTTGTCAGTACTGACGTGTTGACATTTGACTAGGCACAAATTTCACATGTGTGACAAATTCTCTGCAGACCTATTTCTCTGCCCTTGCTAATTTGGCTCAGGTTGTAACGTGTACCTATACTACTGAACATGTTCTAGTTTAGCTGGCTAACTTGGATGTGAGGTTGTCATTTTGAGTGTCAGAAGGTCCGTATGCCTGTACATCTGTTGTGTGTGTGTGAAATTATCTCAATCCGTATGTGTAGGAATGTGCACTTTCAATATTGTCACATCAATATGTGTTCTTCGCAAGACAGTTTTCTTCTCATGCATAATAACTTCATAATTATTCATGACAAATTTCGGATCTAACACCTCTTATTATTACTGTACCCTTCTTTTACATTTTCTAGTACACATGAATCTGTAATATATGACATTCTGAATTAATGTTAGTAGACCCAGGGTAGTCAGTATTAATTTCACCGGATGATAGCCCCATATCCTCTTTTAAATGTACTCAGGCGGAGTATGTGTTGTTACTTACAAATTTTTGAAACATTATGGACATTTACTCTTGCAACTGCTACAATATTTTAAGAAACTTAAAATAGTAGTAGGAACTAAAAACGAATGTCCTGCGGTGGAATAATATGCGTACATGTTATGATACCTCTCCAGGAGAGGGTCTTTAAATGGACGTGGCCACAGCACACGAGTGCCGCTTATTTTATTTTTATTTTCTTTGCCTCTTTAGATATTAAGCTAATGTCATTTACACAGGTTTATTTTACCTAGGCAAAGTATGGCCTATTTAAATTTCCATTAAAGATACTTGGAAGTATATATATCTCTTTCCGATTTAACATGGCGCTTTGAAAACTAGTTACTTTGTTTCCTTTATGGCACAAAACATTAAAGTAGGACTAAGCGTCATACTACCTCATGCTCAACAACTATAAAGTTAATATCGTATTCACAGTTCATTCTATCCAGGCAAAATATTGCCTTTTTTATATTCTAATTTTGAGATCTAAACATCTCTTTTCAATCTAATATGGCACCCAGAAAACTAATGATTTTGTTTCTCTTTCGGCACTAAAACTAAAAGAAGGACTAAGTGTCAAAGTATCTCATGAATAAAAGCGTGGGCAGTCTTCAATTCACTTTTCCAAGATGGCGCCAATATAAGACGCGATATACGGCATACGGCTGCCACCTGTTTCGAATGTAAATCATGGTATTGATGTAAATGTTCACTACTTTCAATTTTTGTCCTTGGCTTGTTTTTTGTAGTAGATTCTAGACTTTAAACTCCTATTTATAGCAATGTACGATACCCGATTTCGTGGAAATCTTAACGCAGGACAGGAACTAACATAATTTGACCATGCGTATGTTTTTTGGCAATATTTCCTGTGAACTATCTGTCGCTATTTGAATTTAGCGGACTTACAACATTTATGGTATTTCAGACTTATTTCAATCTTGTTCAACCTTATGCAGATGTTCACCTATCTTACCTTTATTACTTTCATGTACACTATAAACACCGTATTCCTAGTTGAATGATCTTTTCTTTCTTCTTGTTTTTTCTTCTCTTTTTTAGACCACATACTGTATGATGCATTTCTCTATAAAAATTCTTGTAATGACTATATATCACCAGATCATCTGTTATACATGACTATTGAAATGGTATGTTAGTTTTGCAGTACTTTATTGTTAACGATTTTTTGGATCATGTAATGCATTAATATCATGAGTGTTCACGTATCACTAATAATCTCACTTTGCAATTTTCAGTGGATGGGCCAGCACCTCTTTATGTATTTTTTAAGTGCCTCTAACTTACAAGTTATTTTCTCTCCAGTATTATTCTGTCAAGTTATTCAACTTATCAATGAGTCTTGGATGAGGGAACCTTACGACCCTTCGGTGTTTCTCTTGTTTTTGCTCTACTAAATTTAACCATGCAAAATTAGTTTTTTATGGTGGTGTTTTTCTCCTTCACCTTTTTCACGTAGTACTATAAATTATTACACTGCATGCCCCATCACTTGCCCTACACTTACTGGTGGTGTTTTCCTTTTTAGTACAAGTAATTCGTAATTGACTGCCTTATGTTTGATTACTTACAGCCTTGAGATAGCCCTATGTGGACTCACCATAGAGGGTGAAACATGTGTTGGCTGTGTCTGATCTGAAACAATTGAATAAATGATTGAATATTAAGTACAGTCTGCAAGTTAAATGTATTAAATTTAGATACCATTGAACAAAATTACAAGTGGGTTCTCATTCTCAACTTGTTCAGACTTTTCTACATAAGGGGGATATTGGTCCATACCCCCCAATTGAGTTCCCACCACCAATCTCTTTCAATCCTTAAAGGGCATTTACACAGGAAGAAAAATATGGACCATTGCTCTCTGAGGTTTAAAATAGACTTGCCAGTTGAGCCTGTACCTCTGGATGATGTCTTGTTGGAGGAGTCCCAGAAGGGTTGTCCTGGTGGGGAATATCCTCTCCTGCCTTCTGCATTGCCTTTGGGGTCCCTGCTTGTGTTGTAGAAGCTGCTGTTGTTGGTTCTGTGCTCTGCGTCTGCGTGCATGCTGGATGAAAAGCACCTCCATGTCTTCTTTTTGGAGCTCTGCTGTTGCTTCTGTGTGATTTCCTTAAGTACTGGTGTGTTTGCCCCATTTTAACGCCTGACCTTACCCAGGCGTTATTGTTTGACGCAAATCGTGCTGTGCGTCATTTTCTGACTCCGCCTTCCGGCCGTGCGGGATTTTTGCACGATTGGATAAATAAGGCGCACGTGTGTTTAAGTCATTTTTGGGACGGGAATGCCTACCTTGCATGTCATTAACGCAAGGCAGTTTCCCGCATCAAGAAAATGATGCACACGGGGAACTTTGGTTTAAATATGGTTCACGGTTTGCGCCGAATGTGTGTCAAAATTTTTGACGCACATTCTGCGCAAACAGAGTATAAATATGCCCCTAGGTGTCCTGGAAGGCCTGTGGACCAAAAATGAAAATAGTCCATAGGGACCTCTCCCTCAACAGTCTGACCGATGGGCAGGGCTAGGACCAGCTAGACACTCACCTCATTGGGGACCTCAGCATTGACAGAGCATGGAAGTGGCACTATGTTGGTGTCTGGTGGAGATACCAGAGCAGACACAGACAGAGTAACTCATGCAAGACAAGATATTGGAGGTTATTGTTGAGACCCCAGGGCTACAGTGAGGGTAGTGGGTTCTACATCTATAAATTTTGGATCTTTAAAGGAAAAACAGCATAAACTACAAACATGGTCTGACAAGTGTCATCCACGAGCTGCAACCTCAAGCCACTGATATGTAGAAAGACGTGTTTAAGAGTCCTTGGACAGAGTTCAGGTCCTGGTTAGTAGAGCTCATGATGGTAAAGTAAAGCATGTCATAACAGCTTGCAGATGATGGGAATGCCCATAGGGGAGGAGGGTCACAATCCCAGAGAGTTCATTGAAATATGTCAGACCAAGATTCTGGCTTTACCACGGGCTTTCTGATTGATTGTTTGTCAGTTGAGAGAGCTCACAGGGTCCCTGCAAAGCCTTCACCAGAAAGATCCTCTCCAACATAATTTGTCACCAAGATCTTGAATTGCTCTGACAGAAACACAATACTGCATGTGGCCAGAAAAATTGTGAATTAAGCACACTACGGTTATTTTAAGACCTGCCATCCTTGGTGTGGCCTTTACCCCCTCTACAAGCATTTTGCCTTGCCTCTTCTTGTTTTCTGAATGTGCTTTTATTGGCCTTAGGACTTTCTGCCAAAGTGCTTGTGCTCTCGGCCTAAAACATGGTCAAATTTGACGTACAGGTCTTGCTCCCGGGCAACTAGGTCAGCCCAACGGTGTTTCAGCTGATGGTCGTTGCGCGGTGTGCTGTAGATTCACTTGAGATGGTACTGGATCTTTGCCCACCGGAGCCTCCTTGCCTCTGTGTGATACCCCGGTATCACACGCCCACCTGCTTCGATCATTAAGGGTAGGAAGTGGCACACAAGCCAAATAATTCCACCCAAATCCTCCTCTCCCATCCTGCCAAGATGAGGCCTACCCAACATGCTTGCACAAAAAAAGGGAATAAAGGGGTACAGAGGAGAATGGAGGGAAAGTAGGAGAGGGAAATGAAAAAAGATTAACAGAACACAGCCCAACTATCCCCAAACTAACACTACCCACAACAGACTCCCAACAGTACAAGGACAAATTTAGACACCAGAAATGACCAAAAATCACTTACACAGGATACCACAGACACTTAGGAAACACAAAAAGACAATTTAAAGACCACACAGGAGACAAATTCACAAAATGCACAGAGAGACAAGTCAAAACACAGCCACACAGTAAGGAAATATCACAGACTGCAAAGTAAAAGTGAAAGTACACCCACTGTACCAATTCTGTAAACAGGATATCCTATTACATCACTTCCTGCCTCAAATGCAGTGCGTTTTTAATCTTATGTGTCAAAATATTATAACGCTTACAGTCTGTGCATCATTTGTTTTTGACGCACATGCTTAGAAATTACCCCGCATCCATATTTTGAAATATGTTTCATACTTAACCAATTTCAGGGGGTTTTAGGAATTACCGCTCATGGCCAATGGATGTTTCATGGCAATGTGTGTCATTTTTCAATGCATATGCGTCTTTTTTTACGCATGTGCGTCTTTTTTGATGCGTATGCATCAACATTTCTGTCTTTGACTGAGTTTGGTGTGCTGATTAATCTCACAGCTATTCACCACACAAGCCCCATCAATATGTCGGGGGCAATGTGAATCAGCGTGTGGACTGTCAGGGTCCTAACGTGTTGACATTTCATGCACATTATCTGACGTTGTTTGTAGTGCTGGAGGCACCATACCCAATCCATACATACAGCCATGGTACACTGTCACTATTTGTCACTCATGCATACATGAAACCCATACAAGGGATGGGCCATGATTAGGCTATTTGGAGACAAGTTCCACCCCATGGTGCGATAAGTAAACTGCTTATGCTATACAATGTATTTGAGTATTCATTGTAGACCCACCTGACACAATACCCCAGGAGGAAAGTGAGGGCTGGGAAAGCAACTATGATACAAATGTAGCCACAGGGAACCTTTATGGTAACGCAAAGACAGGAATCAGTCAGACTAACAGGGTGCAGGGTCAATCAGGATCAAAAAATTTAACAAGGCAATTACACAGTGGGCAGACTGAGACTGGTCAAAGGTGGAACAACACTGTGGAAAATGAAACCTGTGTTTGTCCTGTGTGTTGGAACGTAACACAATAACCCAAGGCCTGTGTTACACAGGTGATTTATACGGCAATGCATAACAGTGTTATACTTAAAATGGCAGCTTCTATGCTGTTCCAGGCAGCTGCAAGGGCAGTGCATGTTCAAATGAGTGGTCTGCATTGAGGTGCTCACAGGTGTGTGCAGCTTCAGTCTCTCACAAGTCCTGAAGGTGAGAATCAAGTTCAAAGGGCCAACAGTACCTTTCACATGGGAAGCACTGTAGTGGTGATTACAGGTCCTACAGACTACAAGGCAGTGCATTATTCAACCAGAAGTCTATGCAGACAGAAGAACAATGACTATGAACGACCAAACTAAAGAGGGAAGCACACTGGATTCAGAATGTGAGTCTGGGTGTGTGTAGAGGAGGGATTATCTGGGTACACATATTCCCTTTCCAGGGACCTCTGAAGAAGGGTGGGGTGAGACAGGGAACATGGGTGTGGCAGGACTTAAGACCTGGGCTGGCATCTGCAGGGGATGTCTTGTGAGCATTGCTAGTCATACCTGCGGGACTTGTGCTATCCATTTGCTGCTTATATGGAATTCTTGTCACACATAGGGGGTCATTCTGACCCTGGCGGTCACCGACCGCCAGGGCCAACGACCGCGGAAGCACCGCCAACAGGCTGGCGGTGCTTCCATGGGCATTCTGACCGCGGCGGTACAGCCGCGGTCAGAAACGGGAAACCGGCGGTGTCCCACCGGTTTCCCGCTGCCCCAGGGAATCCTCCACGGCGGCGCTGCTTGCAGCGCCGCCATGGGGATTCCGACCCCCTTACCGCCATCCTGTTCCTGGCGGTTTTCACCGCCGGGAACAGGATGGCGGTAACGGGTGTCGTGGGGCCCCTGGGGGTCCCTGCAGTGCCCATGCCAATGGCATGGGCACTGCAGGGGCCCCCTAACAGGGCCCCACATTGATTTTCAGTGTCTGCCGAGCAGACGCTGAAAATCGCGACGGGTGCCACTGCACCCGTCTCACGCCTTCAACTCCGCCGGCTCCATTCGGAGCCGGCTTCCTCGTTGAAGGCGCTTTCCCGCTGGGCCGGCGGGCGGCCTTCTGGCGGTCACACGCCAGCCCAGCGGGAAAGCCAGAATGGCCGCCGCGGTCATTTGACCGCAGTGGGGTCATTCGGCGGCTCCCGCCGGCCGTGCGGTTACCGCCGCCGGCGGGAGTCAGAATGACCCCCATAGTCCTTGCAAAGATAGGTGATGTTACACTTACTGATGTCAAGGGTCTGGTCATATCTTATTGTCACCAGTGCAATAGCACATCCACTGCCTCATGTATGAGGCATTTTGTTACCTTATTGACTGATGGTGTCTTAGTTGTGTGCCATATGCTGCAATTAACCATGTTGCCAACATGTATGTGTGAAATAGCTGTGGTCCTCTGCTGTTGCCCTTCAAATGTGAAATGTGGATTTTTCTGTATCCTAATCTGTATTTCTGCAATGCTCCATGAGGCTACACTGTGATAGTTAAGGATATTGTTATGCAAAATGATTATCCAGGCCATGATATGGCGAATAGTATAGGTGTTTATTGACATATGGTAAGACAGTGAGGATGGATAAGTAGAGTTAAAAGAAATTTGGACAATATGTTGTCTCCGACGCAATCCTGCAGCTGTGTTTGGATGGTCACCCTCATGTTGATGGACAGCATCCTCCTCTTCCTCCTCTTCAGGCATTTGTGGGTCGGGTTCATATACGGGAATGTTCCTTCTTACACATATGTTGTGCAGGATGGCATAGGTCAAAATTATTTTGCACTCCAATTCAGGTGAGTATAGGAGGCTGCCTCCGGTGATGTCGAGTCACCTGAATCTTCACTTCAGGATGACAAAGGTCCTCTCGACTATGGTGCGTGTCCTCCGATGTGCCTAATTATAGGCACGCTCTGCTGCAGTGCTTGGGTTTGTAAAAATGGGGTCATGATCCATGGCTGGATCCCATACCCCTGATCCGCTGAAAGAGAAAATGAGTGAGAACATGTTGATGTAGCTTGCACCGTGATTATCACTTAGCATGGCAGTTGTTCTCTTGTGTTGTCTGTGACTCATCTGTGTTTGTGTTATTGTGTGGAATCCTAGGCTTCTAGGATGTACCATCAGCATTGAGTTGTTACCTTATCTGAACGGATGTTTGGCTGATTGACCGGATGTCAGCAGTCTTTTTGTAGAGTTGCAGTACATTGTGTACTCCCTTGCATTATGTACTGTGAAAGAGGTGTCCATGTGCCTGAACTGGGGGTGACATGATACTTCCATACACAGAATAAATTCCACAGTGGTGATAACAGTGTTGCATCTATATACCCTGGACATCCCATCCAATTTCACATATGCAATAGAATTATTTAAACATCAGTGAGACCCTTAGATTTGGCAAGGTGACGATGTACAACACATCTCCATACGTTGTCAGTACTGACGTGTTGACATTTGACTAGGCACAAATTTCACATGTGTGACAAATTCTCTGCAGACCTATTTCTCTGCCCTTGCTAATTTGGCTCAGGTTGTAACGTGTACCTATACTACTGAACATGTTCTAGTTTAGCTGGCTAACTTGGATGTGAGGTTGTCATTTTGAGTGTCAGAAGGTCCGTATGCCTGTACATCTGTTGTGTGTGTGTGAAATTATCTCAATCCGTATGTGTAGGAATGTGCACTTTCAATATTGTCACATCAATATGTGTTCTTCGCAAGACAGTTTTCTTCTCATGCATAATAACTTCATAATTATTCATGACAAATTTCGGATCTAACACCTCTTATTATTACTGTACCCTTCTTTTACATTTTCTAGTACACATGAATCTGTAATATATGACATTCTGAATTAATGTTAGTAGACCCAGGGTAGTCAGTATTAATTTCACCGGATGATAGCCCCATATCCTCTTTTAAATGTACTCAGGCGGAGTATGTGTTGTTACTTACAAATTTTTGAAACATTATGGACATTTACTCTTGCAACTGCTACAATATTTTAAGAAACTTAAAATAGTAGTAGGAACTAAAAACGAATGTCCTGCGGTGGAATAATATGCGTACATGTTATGATACCTCTCCAGGAGAGGGTCTTTAAATGGACGTGGCCACAGCACACGAGTGCCGCTTATTTTATTTTTATTTTCTTTGCCTCTTTAGATATTAAGCTAATGTCATTTACACAGGTTTATTTTACCTAGGCAAAGTATGGCCTATTTAAATTTCCATTAAAGATACTTGGAAGTATATATATCTCTTTCCGATTTAACATGGCGCTTTGAAAACTAGTTACTTTGTTTCCTTTATGGCACAAAACATTAAAGTAGGACTAAGCGTCATACTACCTCATGCTCAACAACTATAAAGTTAATATCGTATTCACAGTTCATTCTATCCAGGCAAAATATTGCCTTTTTTATATTCTAATTTTGAGATCTAAACATCTCTTTTCAATCTAATATGGCACCCAGAAAACTAATGATTTTGTTTCTCTTTCGGCACTAAAACTAAAAGAAGGACTAAGTGTCAAAGTATCTCATGAATAAAAGCGTGGGCAGTCTTCAATTCACTTTTCCAAGATGGCGCCAATATAAGACGCGATATACGGCATACGGCTGCCACCTGTTTCGAATGTAAATCATGGTATTGATGTAAATGTTCACTACTTTCAATTTTTGTCCTTGGCTTGTTTTTTGTAGTAGATTCTAGACTTTAAACTCCTATTTATAGCAATGTACGATACCCGATTTCGTGGAAATCTTAACGCAGGACAGGAACTAACATAATTTGACCATGCGTATGTTTTTTGGCAATATTTCCTGTGAACTATCTGTCGCTATTTGAATTTAGCGGACTTACAACATTTATGGTATTTCAGACTTATTTCAATCTTGTTCAACCTTATGCAGATGTTCACCTATCTTACCTTTATTACTTTCATGTACACTATAAACACCGTATTCCTAGTTGAATGATCTTTTCTTTCTTCTTGTTTTTTCTTCTCTTTTTTAGACCACATACTGTATGATGCATTTCTCTATAAAAATTCTTGTAATGACTATATATCACCAGATCATCTGTTATACATGACTATTGAAATGGTATGTTAGTTTTGCAGTACTTTATTGTTAACGATTTTTTGGATCATGTAATGCATTAATATCATGAGTGTTCACGTATCACTAATAATCTCACTTTGCAATTTTCAGTGGATGGGCCAGCACCTCTTTATGTATTTTTTAAGTGCCTCTAACTTACAAGTTATTTTCTCTCCAGTATTATTCTGTCAAGTTATTCAACTTATCAATGAGTCTTGGATGAGGGAACCTTACGACCCTTCGGTGTTTCTCTTGTTTTTGCTCTACTAAATTTAACCATGCAAAATTAGTTTTTTATGGTGGTGTTTTTCTCCTTCACCTTTTTCACGTAGTACTATAAATTATTACACTGCATGCCCCATCACTTGCCCTACACTTACTGGTGGTGTTTTCCTTTTTAGTACAAGTAATTCGTAATTGACTGCCTTATGTTTGATTACTTACAGCCTTGAGATAGCCCTATGTGGACTCACCATAGAGGGTGAAACATGTGTTGGCTGTGTCTGATCTGAAACAATTGAATAAATGATTGAATATTAAGTACAGTCTGCAAGTTAAATGTATTAAATTTAGATACCATTGAACAAAATTACAAGTGGGTTCTCATTCTCAACTTGTTCAGACTTTTCTACATAAGGGGGATATTGGTCCATACCCCCCAATTGAGTTCCCACCACCAATCTCTTTCAATCCTTAAAGGGCATTTACACAGGAAGAAAAATATGGACCATTGCTCTCTGAGGTTTAAAATAGACTTGCCAGTTGAGCCTGTACCTCTGGATGATGTCTTGTTGGAGGAGTCCCAGAAGGGTTGTCCTGGTGGGGAATATCCTCTCCTGCCTTCTGCATTGCCTTTGGGGTCCCTGCTTGTGTTGTAGAAGCTGCTGTTGTTGGTTCTGTGCTCTGCGTCTGCGTGCATGCTGGATGAAAAGCACCTCCATGTCTTCTTTTTGGAGCTCTGCTGTTGCTTCTGTGTGATTTCCTTAAGTACTGGTGTGTTTGCCCCATTTTAACGCCTGACCTTACCCAGGCGTTATTGTTTGACGCAAATCGTGCTGTGCGTCATTTTCTGACTCCGCCTTCCGGCCGTGCGGGATTTTTGCACGATTGGATAAATAAGGCGCACGTGTGTTTAAGTCATTTTTGGGATGGGAATGCCTACCTTGCATGTCATTAACGCAAGGCAGTTTCCTGCATCAAGAAAATGATGCACACGGGGAACTTTGGTTTAAATATGGTTCACGGTTTGCGCCGAATGTGTGTCAAAATTTTTGACGCACATTCTGCGCAAACAGAGTATAAATATGCCCCTAGGTGTCCTGGAAGGCCTGTGGACCAAAAATGAAAATAGTCCATAGGGACCTCTCCCTCAACAGTCTGACCGATGGGCAGGGCTAGGACCAGCTAGACACTCACCTCATTGGGGACCTCAGCATTGACAGAGCATGGAAGTGGCACTATGTTGGTGTCTGGTGGAGATACCAGAGCAGACACAGACAGAGTAACTCATGCAAGACAAGATATTGGAGGTTATTGTTGAGACCCCAGGGCTACAGTGAGGGTAGTGGGTTCTACATCTATAAATTTTGGATCTTTAAAGGAAAAACAGCATAAACTACAAACATGGTCTGACAAGTGTCATCCACGAGCTGCAACCTCAAGCCACTGATATGTAGAAAGACGTGTTTAAGAGTCCTTGGACAGAGTTCAGGTCCTGGTTAGTAGAGCTCATGATGGTAAAGTAAAGCATGTCATAACAGCTTGCAGATGATGGGAATGCCCATAGGGGAGGAGGGTCACAATCCCAGAGAGTTCATTGAAATATGTCAGACCAAGATTCTGGCTTTACCACGGGCTTTCTGATTGATTGTTTGTCAGTTGAGAGAGCTCACAGGGTCCCTGCAAAGCCTTCACCAGAAAGATCCTCTCCAACATAA
The DNA here is from genome assembly GCF_031143425.1 of Pleurodeles waltl. NCBI lineage: Eukaryota > Metazoa > Chordata > Amphibia > Caudata > Salamandridae > Pleurodeles > Pleurodeles waltl. The sequence continues at coordinate 655,559,753 of NC_090450.1, forward strand.
TTTGTCACCAAGATCTTGAATTGCTCTGACAGAAACACAATACTGCATGTGGCCAGAAAAATTGTGAATTAAGCACACTACGGTTATTTTAAGACCTGCCATCCTTGGTGTGGCCTTTACCCCCTCTACAAGCATTTTGCCTTGCCTCTTCTTGTTTTCTGAATGTGCTTTTATTGGCCTTAGGACTTTCTGCCAAAGTGCTTGTGCTCTCGGCCTAAAACATGGTCAAATTTGACGTACAGGTCTTGCTCCCGGGCAACTAGGTCAGCCCAACGGTGTTTCAGCTGATGGTCGTTGCGCGGTGTGCTGTGAATTCACTTGAGATGGTACTGGATCTTTGCCCACCGGAGCCTCCTTGCCTCTGTGTGATACCCCGGTATCACACGCCCACCTGCTTCGATCATTAAGGGTAGGAAGTGGCACACAAGCCAAATAATTCCACCCAAATCCTCCTCTCCCATCCTGCCAAGATGAGGCCTACCCAACATGCTTGCACAAAAAAAGGGAATAAAGGGGTACAGAGGAGAATGGAGGGAAAGTAGGAGAGGGAAATGAAAAAAGATTAACAGAACACAGCCCAACTATCCCCAAACTAACACTACCCACAACAGACTCCCAACAGTACAAGGACAAATTTAGACACCAGAAATGACCAAAAATCACTTACACAGGATACCACAGACACTTAGGAAACACAAAAAGACAATTTAAAGACCACACAGGAGACAAATTCACAAAATGCACAGAGAGACAAGTCAAAACACAGCCACACAGTAAGGAAATATCACAGACTGCAAAGTAAAAGTGAAAGTACACCCACTGTACCAATTCTGTAAACAGGATATCCTATTACATCACTTCCTGCCTCAAATGCAGTGCGTTTTTAATCTTATGTGTCAAAATATTATAACGCTTACAGTCTGTGCATCATTTGTTTTTGACGCACATGCTTAGAAATTACCCCGCATCCATATTTTGAAATATGTTTCATACTTAACCAATTTCAGGGGGTTTTAGGAATTACCGCTCATGGCCAATGGATGTTTCATGGCAATGTGTGTCATTTTTCAATGCATATGCGTCTTTTTTTACGCATGTGCGTCTTTTTTGATGCGTATGCATCAACATTTCTGTCTTTGACTGAGTTTGGTGTGCTGATTAATCTCACAGCTATTCACCACACAAGCCCCATCAATATGTCGGGGGCAATGTGAATCAGCGTGTGGACTGTCAGGGTCCTAACGTGTTGACATTTCATGCACATTATCTGACGTTGTTTGTAGTGCTGGAGGCACCATACCCAATCCATACATACAGCCATGGTACACTGTCACTATTTGTCACTCATGCATACATGAAACCCATACAAGGGATGGGCCATGATTAGGCTATTTGGAGACAAGTTCCACCCCATGGTGCGATAAGTAAACTGCTTATGCTATACAATGTATTTGAGTATTCATTGTAGACCCACCTGACACAATACCCCAGGAGGAAAGTGAGGGCTGGGAAAGCAACTATGATACAAATGTAGCCACAGGGAACCTTTATGGTAACGCAAAGACAGGAATCAGTCAGACTAACAGGGTGCAGGGTCAATCAGGATCAAAAAATTTAACAAGGCAATTACACAGTGGGCAGACTGAGACTGGTCAAAGGTGGAACAACACTGTGGAAAATGAAACCTGTGTTTGTCCTGTGTGTTGGAACGTAACACAATAACCCAAGGCCTGTGTTACACAGGTGATTTATACGGCAATGCATAACAGTGTTATACTTAAAATGGCAGCTTCTATGCTGTTCCAGGCAGCTGCAAGGGCAGTGCATGTTCAAATGAGTGGTCTGCATTGAGGTGCTCACAGGTGTGTGCAGCTTCAGTCTCTCACAAGTCCTGAAGGTGAGAATCAAGTTCAAAGGGCCAACAGTACCTTTCACATGGGAAGCACTGTAGTGGTGATTACAGGTCCTACAGACTACAAGGCAGTGCATTATTCAACCAGAAGTCTATGCAGACAGAAGAACAATGACTATGAACGACCAAACTAAAGAGGGAAGCACACTGGATTCAGAATGTGAGTCTGGGTGTGTGTAGAGGAGGGATTATCTGGGTACACATATTCCCTTTCCAGGGACCTCTGAAGAAGGGTGGGGTGAGACAGGGAACATGGGTGTGGCAGGACTTAAGACCTGGGCTGGCATCTGCAGGGGATGTCTTGTGAGCATTGCTAGTCATACCTGCGGGACTTGTGCTATCCATTTGCTGCTTATATGGAATTCTTGTCACACATAGGGGGTCATTCTGACCCTGGCGGTCACCGACCGCCAGGGCCAACGACCGCGGAAGCACCGCCAACAGGCTGGCGGTGCTTCCATGGGCATTCTGACCGCGGCGGTACAGCCGCGGTCAGAAACGGGAAACCGGCGGTGTCCCACCGGTTTCCCGCTGCCCCAGGGAATCCTCCACGGCGGCGCTGCTTGCAGCGCCGCCATGGGGATTCCGACCCCCTTACCGCCATCCTGTTCCTGGCGGTTTTCACCGCCGGGAACAGGATGGCGGTAACGGGTGTCGTGGGGCCCCTGGGGGTCCCTGCAGTGCCCATGCCAATGGCATGGGCACTGCAGGGGCCCCCTAACAGGGCCCCACATTGATTTTCAGTGTCTGCCGAGCAGACGCTGAAAATCGCGACGGGTGCCACTGCACCCGTCTCACGCCTTCAACTCCGCCGGCTCCATTCGGAGCCGGCTTCCTCGTTGAAGGCGCTTTCCCGCTGGGCCGGCGGGCGGCCTTCTGGCGGTCACACGCCAGCCCAGCGGGAAAGCCAGAATGGCCGCCGCGGTCATTTGACCGCAGTGGGGTCATTCGGCGGCTCCCGCCGGCCGTGCGGTTACCGCCGCCGGCGGGAGTCAGAATGACCCCCATAGTCCTTGCAAAGATAGGTGATGTTACACTTACTGATGTCAAGGGTCTGGTCATATCTTATTGTCACCAGTGCAATAGCACATCCACTGCCTCATGTATGAGGCATTTTGTTACCTTATTGACTGATGGTGTCTTAGTTGTGTGCCATATGCTGCAATTAACCATGTTGCCAACATGTATGTGTGAAATAGCTGTGGTCCTCTGCTGTTGCCCTTCAAATGTGAAATGTGGATTTTTCTGTATCCTAATCTGTATTTCTGCAATGCTCCATGAGGCTACACTGTGATAGTTAAGGATATTGTTATGCAAAATGATTATCCAGGCCATGATATGGCGAATAGTATAGGTGTTTATTGACATATGGTAAGACAGTGAGGATGGATAAGTAGAGTTAAAAGAAATTTGGACAATATGTTGTCTCCGACGCAATCCTGCAGCTGTGTTTGGATGGTCACCCTCATGTTGATGGACAGCATCCTCCTCTTCCTCCTCTTCAGGCATTTGTGGGTCGGGTTCATATACGGGAATGTTCCTTCTTACACATATGTTGTGCAGGATGGCATAGGTCAAAATTATTTTGCACTCCAATTCAGGTGAGTATAGGAGGCTGCCTCCGGTGATGTCGAGTCACCTGAATCTTCACTTCAGGATGACAAAGGTCCTCTCGACTATGGTGCGTGTCCTCCGATGTGCCTAATTATAGGCACGCTCTGCTGCAGTGCTTGGGTTTGTAAAAATGGGGTCATGATCCATGGCTGGATCCCATACCCCTGATCCGCTGAAAGAGAAAATGAGTGAGAACATGTTGATGTAGCTTGCACCGTGATTATCACTTAGCATGGCAGTTGTTCTCTTGTGTTGTCTGTGACTCATCTGTGTTTGTGTTATTGTGTGGAATCCTAGGCTTCTAGGATGTACCATCAGCATTGAGTTGTTACCTTATCTGAACGGATGTTTGGCTGATTGACCGGATGTCAGCAGTCTTTTTGTAGAGTTGCAGTACATTGTGTACTCCCTTGCATTATGTACTGTGAAAGAGGTGTCCATGTGCCTGAACTGGGGGTGACATGATACTTCCATACACAGAATAAATTCCACAGTGGTGATAACAGTGTTGCATCTATATACCCTGGACATCCCATCCAATTTCACATATGCAATAGAATTATTTAAACATCAGTGAGACCCTTAGATTTGGCAAGGTGACGATGTACAACACATCTCCATACGTTGTCAGTACTGACGTGTTGACATTTGACTAGGCACAAATTTCACATGTGTGACAAATTCTCTGCAGACCTATTTCTCTGCCCTTGCTAATTTGGCTCAGGTTGTAACGTGTACCTATACTACTGAACATGTTCTAGTTTAGCTGGCTAACTTGGATGTGAGGTTGTCATTTTGAGTGTCAGAAGGTCCGTATGCCTGTACATCTGTTGTGTGTGTGTGAAATTATCTCAATCCGTATGTGTAGGAATGTGCACTTTCAATATTGTCACATCAATATGTGTTCTTCGCAAGACAGTTTTCTTCTCATGCATAATAACTTCATAATTATTCATGACAAATTTCGGATCTAACACCTCTTATTATTACTGTACCCTTCTTTTACATTTTCTAGTACACATGAATCTGTAATATATGACATTCTGAATTAATGTTAGTAGACCCAGGGTAGTCAGTATTAATTTCACCGGATGATAGCCCCATATCCTCTTTTAAATGTACTCAGGCGGAGTATGTGTTGTTACTTACAAATTTTTGAAACATTATGGACATTTACTCTTGCAACTGCTACAATATTTTAAGAAACTTAAAATAGTAGTAGGAACTAAAAACGAATGTCCTGCGGTGGAATAATATGCGTACATGTTATGATACCTCTCCAGGAGAGGGTCTTTAAATGGACGTGGCCACAGCACACGAGTGCCGCTTATTTTATTTTTATTTTCTTTGCCTCTTTAGATATTAAGCTAATGTCATTTACACAGGTTTATTTTACCTAGGCAAAGTATGGCCTATTTAAATTTCCATTAAAGATACTTGGAAGTATATATATCTCTTTCCGATTTAACATGGCGCTTTGAAAACTAGTTACTTTGTTTCCTTTATGGCACAAAACATTAAAGTAGGACTAAGCGTCATACTACCTCATGCTCAACAACTATAAAGTTAATATCGTATTCACAGTTCATTCTATCCAGGCAAAATATTGCCTTTTTTATATTCTAATTTTGAGATCTAAACATCTCTTTTCAATCTAATATGGCACCCAGAAAACTAATGATTTTGTTTCTCTTTCGGCACTAAAACTAAAAGAAGGACTAAGTGTCAAAGTATCTCATGAATAAAAGCGTGGGCAGTCTTCAATTCACTTTTCCAAGATGGCGCCAATATAAGACGCGATATACGGCATACGGCTGCCACCTGTTTCGAATGTAAATCATGGTATTGATGTAAATGTTCACTACTTTCAATTTTTGTCCTTGGCTTGTTTTTTGTAGTAGATTCTAGACTTTAAACTCCTATTTATAGCAATGTACGATACCCGATTTCGTGGAAATCTTAACGCAGGACAGGAACTAACATAATTTGACCATGCGTATGTTTTTTGGCAATATTTCCTGTGAACTATCTGTCGCTATTTGAATTTAGCGGACTTACAACATTTATGGTATTTCAGACTTATTTCAATCTTGTTCAACCTTATGCAGATGTTCACCTATCTTACCTTTATTACTTTCATGTACACTATAAACACCGTATTCCTAGTTGAATGATCTTTTCTTTCTTCTTGTTTTTTCTTCTCTTTTTTAGACCACATACTGTATGATGCATTTCTCTATAAAAATTCTTGTAATGACTATATATCACCAGATCATCTGTTATACATGACTATTGAAATGGTATGTTAGTTTTGCAGTACTTTATTGTTAACGATTTTTTGGATCATGTAATGCATTAATATCATGAGTGTTCACGTATCACTAATAATCTCACTTTGCAATTTTCAGTGGATGGGCCAGCACCTCTTTATGTATTTTTTAAGTGCCTCTAACTTACAAGTTATTTTCTCTCCAGTATTATTCTGTCAAGTTATTCAACTTATCAATGAGTCTTGGATGAGGGAACCTTACGACCCTTCGGTGTTTCTCTTGTTTTTGCTCTACTAAATTTAACCATGCAAAATTAGTTTTTTATGGTGGTGTTTTTCTCCTTCACCTTTTTCACGTAGTACTATAAATTATTACACTGCATGCCCCATCACTTGCCCTACACTTACTGGTGGTGTTTTCCTTTTTAGTACAAGTAATTCGTAATTGACTGCCTTATGTTTGATTACTTACAGCCTTGAGATAGCCCTATGTGGACTCACCATAGAGGGTGAAACATGTGTTGGCTGTGTCTGATCTGAAACAATTGAATAAATGATTGAATATTAAGTACAGTCTGCAAGTTAAATGTATTAAATTTAGATACCATTGAACAAAATTACAAGTGGGTTCTCATTCTCAACTTGTTCAGACTTTTCTACATAAGGGGGATATTGGTCCATACCCCCCAATTGAGTTCCCACCACCAATCTCTTTCAATCCTTAAAGGGCATTTACACAGGAAGAAAAATATGGACCATTGCTCTCTGAGGTTTAAAATAGACTTGCCAGTTGAGCCTGTACCTCTGGATGATGTCTTGTTGGAGGAGTCCCAGAAGGGTTGTCCTGGTGGGGAATATCCTCTCCTGCCTTCTGCATTGCCTTTGGGGTCCCTGCTTGTGTTGTAGAAGCTGCTGTTGTTGGTTCTGTGCTCTGCGTCTGCGTGCATGCTGGATGAAAAGCACCTCCATGTCTTCTTTTTGGAGCTCTGCTGTTGCTTCTGTGTGATTTCCTTAAGTACTGGTGTGTTTGCCCCATTTTAACGCCTGACCTTACCCAGGCGTTATTGTTTGACGCAAATCGTGCTGTGCGTCATTTTCTGACTCCGCCTTCCGGCCGTGCGGGATTTTTGCACGATTGGATAAATAAGGCGCACGTGTGTTTAAGTCATTTTTGGGATGGGAATGCCTACCTTGCATGTCATTAACGCAAGGCAGTTTCCTGCATCAAGAAAATGATGCACACGGGGAACTTTGGTTTAAATATGGTTCACGGTTTGCGCCGAATGTGTGTCAAAATTTTTGACGCACATTCTGCGCAAACAGAGTATAAATATGCCCCTAGGTGTCCTGGAAGGCCTGTGGACCAAAAATGAAAATAGTCCATAGGGACCTCTCCCTCAACAGTCTGACCGATGGGCAGGGCTAGGACCAGCTAGACACTCACCTCATTGGGGACCTCAGCATTGACAGAGCATGGAAGTGGCACTATGTTGGTGTCTGGTGGAGATACCAGAGCAGACACAGACAGAGTAACTCATGCAAGACAAGATATTGGAGGTTATTGTTGAGACCCCAGGGCTACAGTGAGGGTAGTGGGTTCTACATCTATAAATTTTGGATCTTTAAAGGAAAAACAGCATAAACTACAAACATGGTCTGACAAGTGTCATCCACGAGCTGCAACCTCAAGCCACTGATATGTAGAAAGACGTGTTTAAGAGTCCTTGGACAGAGTTCAGGTCCTGGTTAGTAGAGCTCATGATGGTAAAGTAAAGCATGTCATAACAGCTTGCAGATGATGGGAATGCCCATAGGGGAGGAGGGTCACAATCCCAGAGAGTTCATTGAAATATGTCAGACCAAGATTCTGGCTTTACCACGGGCTTTCTGATTGATTGTTTGTCAGTTGAGAGAGCTCACAGGGTCCCTGCAAAGCCTTCACCAGAAAGATCCTCTCCAACATAATTTGTCACCAAGATCTTGAATTGCTCTGACAGAAACACAATACTGCATGTGGCCAGAAAAATTGTGAATTAAGCACACTACGGTTATTTTAAGACCTGCCATCCTTGGTGTGGCCTTTACCCCCTCTACAAGCATTTTGCCTTGCCTCTTCTTGTTTTCTGAATGTGCTTTTATTGGCCTTAGGACTTTCTGCCAAAGTGCTTGTGCTCTCGGCCTAAAACATGGTCAAATTTGACGTACAGGTCTTGCTCCCGGGCAACTAGGTCAGCCCAACGGTGTTTCAGCTGATGGTCGTTGCGCGGTGTGCTGTGAATTCACTTGAGATGGTACTGGATCTTTGCCCACCGGAGCCTCCTTGCCTCTGTGTGATACCCCGGTATCACACGCCCACCTGCTTCGATCATTAAGGGTAGGAAGTGGCACACAAGCCAAATAATTCCACCCAAATCCTCCTCTCCCATCCTGCCAAGATGAGGCCTACCCAACATGCTTGCACAAAAAAAGGGAATAAAGGGGTACAGAGGAGAATGGAGGGAAAGTAGGAGAGGGAAATGAAAAAAGATTAACAGAACACAGCCCAACTATCCCCAAACTAACACTACCCACAACAGACTCCCAACAGTACAAGGACAAATTTAGACACCAGAAATGACCAAAAATCACTTACACAGGATACCACAGACACTTAGGAAACACAAAAAGACAATTTAAAGACCACACAGGAGACAAATTCACAAAATGCACAGAGAGACAAGTCAAAACACAGCCACACAGTAAGGAAATATCACAGACTGCAAAGTAAAAGTGAAAGTACACCCACTGTACCAATTCTGTAAACAGGATATCCTATTACATCACTTCCTGCCTCAAATGCAGTGCGTTTTTAATCTTATGTGTCAAAATATTATAACGCTTACAGTCTGTGCATCATTTGTTTTTGACGCACATGCTTAGAAATTACCCCGCATCCATATTTTGAAATATGTTTCATACTTAACCAATTTCAGGGGGTTTTAGGAATTACCGCTCATGGCCAATGGATGTTTCATGGCAATGTGTGTCATTTTTCAATGCATATGCGTCTTTTTTTACGCATGTGCGTCTTTTTTGATGCGTATGCATCAACATTTCTGTCTTTGACTGAGTTTGGTGTGCTGATTAATCTCACAGCTATTCACCACACAAGCCCCATCAATATGTCGGGGGCAATGTGAATCAGCGTGTGGACTGTCAGGGTCCTAACGTGTTGACATTTCATGCACATTATCTGACGTTGTTTGTAGTGCTGGAGGCACCATACCCAATCCATACATACAGCCATGGTACACTGTCACTATTTGTCACTCATGCATACATGAAACCCATACAAGGGATGGGCCATGATTAGGCTATTTGGAGACAAGTTCCACCCCATGGTGCGATAAGTAAACTGCTTATGCTATACAATGTATTTGAGTATTCATTGTAGACCCACCTGACACAATACCCCAGGAGGAAAGTGAGGGCTGGGAAAGCAACTATGATACAAATGTAGCCACAGGGAACCTTTATGGTAACGCAAAGACAGGAATCAGTCAGACTAACAGGGTGCAGGGTCAATCAGGATCAAAAAATTTAACAAGGCAATTACACAGTGGGCAGACTGAGACTGGTCAAAGGTGGAACAACACTGTGGAAAATGAAACCTGTGTTTGTCCTGTGTGTTGGAACGTAACACAATAACCCAAGGCCTGTGTTACACAGGTGATTTATACGGCAATGCATAACAGTGTTATACTTAAAATGGCAGCTTCTATGCTGTTCCAGGCAGCTGCAAGGGCAGTGCATGTTCAAATGAGTGGTCTGCATTGAGGTGCTCACAGGTGTGTGCAAGCTTCAGTCTCTCACAAGTCCTGAAGGTGAGAATCAAGTTCAAAGGGCCAACAGTACCTTTCACATGGGAAGCACTGTAGTGGTGATTACAGGTCCTACAGACTACAAGGCAGTGCATTATTCAACCAGAAGTCTATGCAGACAGAAGAACAATGACTATGAACGACCAAACTAAAGAGGGAAGCACACTGGATTCAGAATGTGAGTCTGGGTGTGTGTAGAGGAGGGATTATCTGGGTACACATATTCCCTTTCCAGGGACCTCTGAAGAAGGGTGGGGTGAGACAGGGAACATGGGTGTGGCAGGACTTAAGACCTGGGCTGGCATCTGCAGGGGATGTCTTGTGAGCATTGCTAGTCATACCTGCGGGACTTGTGCTATCCATTTGCTGCTTATATGGAATTCTTGTCACACATAGGGGGTCATTCTGACCCTGGCGGTCACCGACCGCCAGGGCCAACGACCGCGGAAGCACCGCCAACAGGCTGGCGGTGCTTCCATGGGCATTCTGACCGCGGCGGTACAGCCGCGGTCAGAAACGGGAAACCGGCGGTGTCCCACCGGTTTCCCGCTGCCCCAGGGAATCCTCCACGGCGGCGCTGCTTGCAGCGCCGCCATGGGGATTCCGACCCCCTTACCGCCATCCTGTTCCTGGCGGTTTTTCACCGCCGGGAACAGGATGGCGGTAACGGGTGTCGTGGGGCCCCTGGGGGTCCCTGCAGTGCCCATGCCAATGGCATGGGCACTGCAGGGGCCCCCTAACAGGGCCCCACATTGATTTTCAGTGTCTGCCGAGCAGACACTGAAAATCGCGACGGGTGCCACTGCACCCGTCTCACGCCTTCAACTCCGCCGGCTCCATTCGGAGCCGGCTTCCTCGTTGAAGGCGCTTTCCCGCTGGGCCGGCGGGCGGCCTTCTGGCGGTCACTACGCCAGCCCAGCGGGAAAGCCAGAATGGCCGCCGCGGTCATTTGACCGCAGTGGGGTCATTCGGCGGGCTCCCGCCGGCCGTGCGGTTACCGCCGCCGGCGGGAGTCAGAATGACCCCCATAGTCCTTGCAAAGATAGGTGATGTTACACTTACTGATGTCAAGGGTCTGGTCATATCTTATTGTCACCAGTGCAATAGCACATCCACTGCCTCATGTATGAGGCATTTTGTTACCTTATTGACTGATGGTGTCTTAGTTGTGTGCCATATGCTGCAATTAACCATGTTGCCAACATGTATGTGTGAAATAGCTGTGGTCCTCTGCTGTTGCCCTTCAAATGTGAAATGTGGATTTTTCTGTATCCTAATCTGTATTTCTGCAATGCTCCATGAGGCTACACTGTGATAGTTAAGGATATTGTTATGCAAAATGATTATCCAGGCCATGATATGGCGAATAGTATAGGTGTTTATTGACATATGGTAAGACAGTGAGGATGGATAAGTAGAGTTAAAAGAAATTTGGACAATATGTTGTCCTCCGACGCAATCCTGCAGCTGTGTTTGATGGTCACCCTCATGTTGATGGACAGCATCCTCCTCTTCCTCCTCTTCAGGCATTTGTGGGTCGGGTTCAAATACGGGAATGTTCCTTCTTACACATATGTTGTGCAGGATGGCATAGGTCAAAATTATTTTGCACTCCAATTCAGGTGAGTATAGGAGGCTGCCTCCGGTGATGTCGAGTCACCTGAATCTTCACTTCAGGATGACAAAGGTCCTCTCGACTATGGTGCGTGTCCTCCGATGTGCCTAATTATAGGCACGCTCTGCTGCAGTGCTTGGGTTTGTAAAAATGGGGTCATGATCCATGGCTGGATCCCATACCCCTGATCCGCTG